>NC_088873.1:39038370-39173976 GCF_032884065.1 Artemia franciscana
TTGTGTTAATGGCAGTAGTGAGAGTAAGTGTAGATCCCTGTGTAAACAACTTTTCTCTGATTCTGTTATTTCTTATACCAAAAACTAGCCTGTCCCTGATCATTGCATCTTCTGAATTCCCAAATGAGCAGTCTTTTGCTAAGGTCTTGAGACTTGTTACATATTGTTCAACTGTCTCTACAGTATCCTGTTTTTTTGCGAAATTTGTACCTGGCAAAAATGGGGCTCCACATAAGTGTCAAATTTTGCCAGGTATGCAGATACATTCTGTTCTAGGTCAGCAATAGTGAAGGTGTTGAATATATCCCTGCCTTTTTTGCCAACTCATATGAGCAAGTATGAGCATTTCAATTTCTGCTTTACCACTAAGGGGGCCACTGAGCGTTCATTTCGTATGCTGCTTAAATCTATTCCATGCATGCAAAATAATGGAATGCACTATAGTGCATGTTAATGCACTATAAATAAGACACTAATGCAAGCATAGCAAGGTGAGTATTCCACAGTAACCTTTCTAGAATTTGTTTTTACATTTTTTTTTGCCACAAAGTACTATTTACAAAAACACTTACGTTGTGTATTCTATTGAAACTTACTTAGAAAGCTATAATTTGAAAACAAAACTATGTTTCTATCAAACAAATCGTGGTAACAAAATGTAGTAAGAAGCGACCTGGCTCGCTTCTTACTACATTAGTAGTAGTAGCCTATAAATGAAGTAGCTGATACACCATGTGTTTCACTGAGATTATTTCTTTTAACTGTTTCTACATACTACATACAAGTACATATACATACATACTACATACATACTACATACTACATACAACTACATACAAGCCTATAAATGAAGTAGCTGATACACCATGTGTTTCACTGAGATTATTTCTTTTAACTGTTTCTCATTACATAATCCAGTGATTCCAAATTGAAGAAGCTAAACTGGCATTACATAGTGTACAATTAGTGTACATATAGTGTACATAGTGTACAATAGTACACAAAGTACTATTTACAAAAACACTTACGTTGTGTATTCTATTGAAACTTACTTAGAAAGCTATAATTTGAAAACAAAACTATGTTTCTATCAAACAAATCGTGGTAACAAAATGTAGTAAGAAGCGACCTGGCTCAATAGTATCCAAAACTAAAAAAATGGATTTTTCATGTCAATAGCTACATCAGAAGAATTGCATTTTAATGCTGATTTTAAATATATAAGTTTCACCTAGTTTAGTCTTACACATCAAAAGTTACGAGCCTGTGAAAATTTGCCTTATTTTAGAAAATAGGGGGAAACAACCTCTAAAAGTCATAGAATCTTAACGAAAATTACACCATCAGATTTAGCATATCAGAGAACCCTAATGTAGAAGTTTCAAGCTCCTATCTAGAAAAATGAGGAATTTTGTATTTTTTGCCAGAGGGCAGATCAAATATGCATGTTTATTTGTTTGTTTGTTTTTTTCCAGGATGATTGTACCGATCCAGTGGTCCTAGAATCTTGCGAGAGGGCTCATTCTAACGGAAATGGAAAGTTCTATAAGTGGCAAAAAAAATTTAAGGCCAACTAGGCCCCCTCCCAGGCTAATTATTTTCCCAAAGCTACTGGATCAAAATTCTGAGATAGCCATTTTGTTCGGCATAGTCGAAAAACCTCATAACTAAGTCTTTGGGGACAACTTACTCCCCCACAGTCCCCATGGGAGGGGCTACAAGTTACAAACTTTGACCAGTGCTTACATATAGTAATGGTTATTTGGAAGTGTACATACGTTTTCAGGGGAATGTTTCGGTTAGAGGGAGGGAGTGAGAAGAGGGGGATATGTTGGGGGAACTTTCCTTGGAGGAATTTGTCATGGGGGAAGAAAATTTCCACGAAGTGAGCAAAGGATTTTCTAGCATTATTTAAAAAAACAATGAAAAAATAAATATGAAAACGTTTTTTCAACTGAAAGTAAGGAGCAGCATTAAAACTCAGAATGAATAGAAATTATTACGCATATGATGGGCTCACCTTCTCCTAATACCTTACTCTTTACGCTAAAGCATTTTTAGTAATTTCAACTATTTATTCTACAGCTTTTGTGATTTGGGGTTATTCTTAAGAAATTGGGACAAAATTTAAGCTTTAGTGTAAAGAGCAAGGTACTGACGAGGAGGGACCCCTTCATATATGTAATAAAAACATGAGAATGCAGAAATTCGTTATGTAAGCTAATTTGTAAGTTGTGTACATCTTTTACTAATAAAAACATTTGTAAAAAATTAAAAGTTCTAGTTGCCTTTTTAAGTGACCAAAAATTGGAGGGCAACTATGCCTCCTCCCCCACTCCTTTTTTTCTCAAAATCTTTTGATCAAAACTATGAAAAAGCTATTTAGCCAAAAAATAAAGATGCAAATTTCGTCTTAATTATTCATCATTGGAGAGCCAAAATCAAAACATGCATTGATTCAAAAACGTTCAGAAATTAAAAAAAAAAAACAAGTTTTTTTTTAATGGAAAGTAAGAAGCAACATTAAAACTTAAAACGAACAGAAATTACTTTGTATATGAAAGAGGCTGCTTCCTCATCAACGCCCTATTCTTTATGCTAAAGTTTTTACTATTTTAAGAAGTAAAGTTAAGAGAAAGAGTTAAACTTTAGTGTAAAGAGTGGGGCGTTGATGAGGAAGCAGCCCCTTTCATATACGAAGTAATTTCTGTTCGTTTTAAGTTTCAATGTTGCTCCTTACTTTCTGTTAAAAAAAAATTGATTTTTTTATTTAATCTTAATTAGGGGCTGAGATACTCATGTTAAAGAAAAGTCATGTTCACTGAAATCAACATTCTTTTTAAACCTTATTTTATCATTCGGAAGTTAAATAAGAGATAAATCAGCTTTGTAAATAAAACAATTTTAAACCCTGGAATAAGTGTACAAAATCTCATAATGTCCTGAAAACAAAAGCTTGTAAAATAGATTTAGTATGTTAATTTCATATGGACTGACCTTATGAATTTTTTTATGCTTTTTCTGTATATAATAATCATTTAAATTAAAAATCCGTTTTAAAGTCCTTTAATGGACCCTTGCAAGCCACCATAATCCTTATGTTTGCACTGGAAATGGGTTAAGACAAATGGTTAAAAAAATACCTAATGAACACAAATCAATTACTTCAGGGTCCTAGTTTCAACAGGCATCAACTGTTTACAATCTAGTCAGACAAACTTAGCAACTAAAAAATGTTTTAATATCACACACACACACACACACATATATATATATATATATATATATATATATATATATATATATATATATATATATATATATATATATATATATATATATATATATATATATATATATATATGTAATCCCTATTATCATGAAGAGAGTGGATTTTTTAACTTCAAACTTCACTGTAACTTTGCAACTGATCAGATCATTGCAAGGAAACAGAAGATGTAAGCAAAAAATTACAAGCAAAAATCACCTGCAAAAAATTACTGGCACGTTGTCTGAGCAGCAGGAGTTTGCAGGAACTTTGCAAATAAAAAAATGAGCAAACAATGAATGTGAGCAAAGGATAACAGATTGCTTTCTTTGTAGGAAAACAATGAATAACAAGCTAGAATTTTAGTTCAGGGGCTTCCTGCAATCTTGAAAGTTACTTAAGTTAGGTCAATCAAACTTTCAGGAATGAATCCAGGGCTAAAATATAACCTGGGGAGGCATTGCCAAGCAATTATACCAAGCCTTTTCTTATTTGTAGGGTTTAGACAATTACGTTCATGACAGTTTTGCATATATCTGAATTTTGACAAAAGACATAGAACTTGAATTCAATTATTGGCTATAGTTTCTGAAAATGCAATTCTTGTAACAACAGAATTTGAACCCATATCAAGGTTTGTATCCTAAGGAAACTAGAGTTTTATCAAAAACAAATTAAATAGCACATTACTCTAATTATAGAAACCTGTGAAAGTGAAAAGAAATGAATAAATTAAATAGAAAAGCAAAAAATACCTCTAACAATGCAGTTGAACAGGCTTGGAGATAGAAATTAGGTGACACTTTTGAATCCAGCAAAAATCTTCAAGTTGGATTGGTAAGTGAAGCCATTTTTATACTTGGAAAGGGCATAGAATAAGGCCTAAAGTACTAAATTTGCCTCATTTAAATTTAAGCATTTAATTTAAATTAAGCATTAATATTGCTTAAAATCATGCTTAAATAACAGGAATTCCATTTTCAAAACTAAAACCAGAGAAAAAGAGACTGAAAACTGAAAATTAAGTATATAACATTGTGTTTTTTTTCAAAATCTAAATAGGTATAGACTTTTCAAGCACATAAATTGGTATTTGTTTAGTTTCATGCTGTCTAAACTGGAAACTATGCTGTGAAGCAGCATAGTTTCCAGTTTAGAGCACTTAGAAATGCTAATTCCGGAAGCATATCCATTTCTGGTTGACCCTTCTCCCCCATAGGGCAAACTAAAAATGTGTAAAGTGGGCAGGGTTTTGAAGCAGAGGGAAAAGTGGGGGTTGTACAATATGAATGAAATTATATTTTAAATACTAATTCCAGTCATCACTGGTAATTTCTTTATAGTAGTAAGCTGAAAGAGAATTAAAACACTCATGCATGCATTAATGCTAATATCTACTTTCACTTTTGAGTTTAAACTAGCCAGTTGTTTGAAGAAAACAAATGTCTGATTTTGCTTACATGTAACAGTACCTATAAGGCAAAGCAAATTAGTCCATGAGCCCTGCAGGCTGCAGGGCAAGGTCTGTGTTCTGAATGGTTGACTTGTTATTTGATGTTTATGATCTACTTTTTGTTTACTCTTTCAGCCTTCAGGCCAAATAATTATTCGATAAATATAGAATACAGACCTCCCTGCAGGGCTCATGGACTAATTTGCTTTGCTCTATAGGTAATGTTGCCTAAGTATTCAACCAAATTTGTTTCACCAAGTCCTTCCAATAGCCAAAACATCTTTTCAAACAAATTGAATCTTGAACTGAAAACCTCTATAATCTCCATTCCATCAGAAGGTGTTTCTTCAAATCAATATTTAACTAATTGCTCTGATTCACCAGTTCACTGGATAGTTTAAACTTGAAAGTGAAAGTAGAGGTAAAAGTTTAGTTTCATCACAAGCTGTCTAAAGCATGTATTACTGCATATAGCAAGATTCTGATGATTGTATGTTGTTTCTTTATCCTTATTAGAGAAAAACATCCATTTTTTAGCTTTCTAAAATCCCCCTGTGACAAGACTAAAAATGTGTAGTGGGCTTGCTTAAAGGTAACATTATCTATAGAACAAAGCATATTAGTCCATGAGCCCTGCAGGCAGCAGAGAAAGGTCTGTATTCTATATTTATTCAACAGAGTGATAAAACAAAAAAAAACTCAAACAAGGTTTTTTTTTTAAATAAATGTAGAATACAGACCTTGCCCTACCACCTACAGGGCTCATGGACTAATACAGTTTGCTCCTGACCTTTAAAAATATGTGTGTTATAAAAGTGAAACCTTGCAAAATAGATCATCTGCTTGACTGAAGTGCAACAATATTATTTTCAGCTTCAAAACTTTGCTCAATCCCAATTTATAAGGTTTTAAAGATATGCAAATACATTTCCTAAATTTTGAAAAAAAGAACATTGATATGGCTCAGAATTCTACTCAAATAACAGGAATAGCATTTTCAGAACTAAAGGCAGAGAGAAAGCAGCTGGTAACTGAAAATTAAGGTAAAATGTTGTTTTGTCAAAATTTTAATAGGCATAGGCCTGTCATGTAGGCAAATTTCAGGGCCCTCTAGAGGGAGAAGGAGTGGAGGTGGATACTTTAAAATACCTTCCCAGGATATACTTTAGCCTGTAGACCCATCCCCAAAAGTTTCATTTTCCTAACCTAACCCATTTTCAAGATAGCAAGAAGTTGCTAAACTAGAATTTTACTGCAAGCCCACTTTATGCATTTTTAGTTTGCACCATGGAGAAGCAGGGTTGACTAGAAATGGAAGCACTTCTATTATTATAATTTATAAGTGCTCTAAACTAAGCATTTACCAAACTGGATAATTAGCATTAATGAATGCATAAGTTTTTTTGATTATCTTTTAACTTACTACTATACAGAAATGACCAGTGATGACTGGAAATAGTAATTAGAATAGCCTATAATTTTGTTCATACTCTACAAGCCCAACATTTCCCTCAGTTTCAAAACTCTGCCCACTTTATGCATTTTGGTTTGTTGAAGGGAGATTTTAGAAAGCTAAAAAATGGATGTGCTTCTAAAATTAGCATTTCTAAGTGCTCCAAACTGGAAACTGCTTCACAGCATAGTTTCCAGTTTAGACAACTTGTGATGAAACAAACAAATTTCTAAGCCTTAGAAATCTGGAAAGGGTTGACTTAGTAGCTTGATAATATTTTCGTGGAGTATATTTTTGTCTGCTATATTCATTGCTGGAAGTTTTATTTGATTAGTTCAACTATTTTTTAAGATTGTGAAAAGTTCTTCATCTGGAACATTACCATCAACTACTGTTCAAGGTAGCAGGGAGGAAAAAGATTCTTAAGAGACTTGCCTCTTCCAAAATTCTTCTAATACCTTCTGTGGGAGCATCACTGTAATTTTCAGGGTCAACTGATAGTAGCTTTATACTTCTTTCTCTTCCAGTAGGGCACCTCACGTAAATATCAGTGAAAGTTCCCCCTCTATCTATGGCAAAATTGTACTTGGTTTCCATTTTCTTATAAATCCTCGTTAAGACGATTTAAATTTTCAATAGCAGTTGTCGAAATTTTTAAACAGAAGTAAAAACGAAACTTTTCAAGTTTCAACGCGCTTCTGTTATATGGAAAATCTGCCAATCTGTCAGAGTACCGTTTCTGCCAAGTTTCTGTTTTCAATCTGTAAACTGTCAATACAAAACAGGAAAGTAAGTCTCCAGAACGCATACGACTTATGTGTCGAACGCATTGAACCCTAAGCAATAAGTCTTCTTCGAAATCAAATTTGCAGACAGCTTCTATTACTAATAACTCACCACAGCACCAAGCCACATAAGGCCAAAACAGCTATACACACTCCTCCTCCGTCCTAATCTATTTAAAGCCTCCCTCATTACAACCTTCCAAGAAGTACCCATTTCCCACACATTCAAACACAAATCCCAGTTTCAACAAAAAAATGGATATTTTGGACCTGTTTGAATCCCAAAAATGTTGTTAGAAATCCATTTTTTCAATCTCTTTAATCTTTCCAGGAAGTTTCCATTCCCCTTAAATATTTCTTTAAGGCGTTCTTCCACCCCAACCGTGGACGAGATACTTTTTGTTTAGCCCTAAACGGTTGGCCAAAAAGGACAATCTTCGGCAATATGTCATCTCTCTTTCGTAGAACGTACCCTAGCCATCTTAATCTTTCTCTCATTATAGCGCTACACTATACTTTCTGTAAGCCCTACTGTTTTAAATGCTGTCATTCAGCTAAGCATAGTAGTCAGGTTACTGTTGAAACAGGGTAAACAAAAACAAGCATAGCAAATTTACAGAATTCCTTACAGAGTCCAGCATTTTACCTTCAGAAAAAATCTAGATCTAAGAATACTACCACTCAGCCCAGCTCCCTTGCCTTGTTGTAGTATTAGCAGTTTCACCTCTTACTGTGCAATATTTCTTTTAGAGGTGGTTAAACGCTATTTCATACAAATTCAACAATATTACCAAATACTCAGTTTAAGTGTATAGACCATATGTCATAAAATTAGCACTATCTAAGCTTTGGTTATGCCTTGACTACGTCGTTTACAATTAAAATATTAAAAAATTCTTTAAAAAGTAGTAATTAAGGAAAAACACAGAATTTCCATGTTGAATTTCCATGGAATTATTAATATTTATTTTATGTAATTTACTTTTTTGTCAAATAGGTATGTTATATTATTATACTGGATTTTTGTCAATCGACCTTTTGTCTTCGGCTTGACCCTTTTATATTGTGTATGCTGTACAGAAGTTTAAATTAAAACCTTGAACCTTCATGTAGATAATTATTGCCCTTATTTGATAATAAAAAAGAATAAACATGCAGGGCTTTGTATAAAAGGCCAACCGATTTCTTACATTTTTGATGAAACAAATTGACTTGTCTAAAATGAAAAAAAGTCTATTTCGTAATTGTCTGTGGCAAAACAGTTGCCGTTGTTTGCAAATGACAAGAAAAACGCTTCTTAATGCCTTATCTCTGCAAAGTTTTATTCCTTACTGTTGGGTAAAAATTGGCTCCTTAATTTTACAAGACGCGGGTATATCGTTCAGTAAAGCAGTTAGACATTATTGATACAATTAAAAAAAACATAGCTTTAAGTGAGACTAAGGAATTTGCATTATCATGTGAGGCGATTGTACGTTTTTGACTTAAATTCAACATTATTTTCTATCTTAAGACCATTAATGCTGGAAAACAATCCCAAAAAAGACATCTTTAGGGTCTTGACCTAATTGCCTGTGGCTGGAGATATCAAAATCTAGTGTTGATTAGGTAATTGTTCGGGATGAGACACTTGCGAAAAAAGTTCCTAAAAGAATGAAAGGGGCTGGAAAATTCTAAGACAGAAGTAAAAAAGCGCAACTTAAAGGTGAGGCTTAGACAATGTTCATGGAGCAATTTTATTGATAATATTATCGTTATGGGTGGACTCATAAAACTATATCAAGATTGAGACTGAAGCACCTAGAGTCGAGATTCGTATTACTGAAGTGATAATTTTCAAAAGATGGGAAAGTTTTAAACCGAATTAAAGCTTCAGAAGCTTTTACTTTCTTTTTAGGAAGATTAAGTCATTGGACTAAGAATGAACGAAATTTTTGCTATGTAACAACAAGATTGATGTAAAGAAAAACTTCACTTACCTGGGTAGTATTGCTAATAAAGATGATTGATGCACTGAGAATTAAAAAGGTAGAATAACCAAGTGGCTTTGGAAACACGAAAGGCATTAAGTGACATATAAGTAAAAAAAAAATGAGATATAAATCGATTGTACTAAAATGAGGCATGCCCAATCGATTCGTTTGGAATGCAAGTATCCAATTTCGTTCTTTAAATATTGTCAATCTTATGGTCCACTCAAAACGCGTAAAGACCAAACTTTGACAAATTTTGCAGACCAGAAAGACGTAAGTGCACGACTTATCCACAGCCACAAAAATTTTCACCTAAGGTCTATTATGATATGACCAGAAAAGCATGATTGGAGCTGGAGAGAGATATGAAGGCACATTTTTCAAGATTTGCTTCTCCTGAACACCTTGGAAAATGTCACTTAGCCCCTTTCGTATTTCCACAGTCACAGAGCCCATATGGTTATTTTATAGTTGAAAAAAGATTGGAAGAATAGGAAAATAGGCCTGCAAATTAAGATTAGAAAATTTGAAGTTGCAGCAGTTGAATATGGTCTTAAAACGTGGATACTGCGAAAGACAGAGAAAAATTTGTCAAATATTTTCCAAAGGATGGTTTAAAACTAACTTTAGGTACTTGTTTGACTGGCCGTATGTTAGATAATACGCTCTACGAAAGTGGTTTCTTAATACTATTTTCTAGTGCTATAATGAAAAGAAATATTGACATGGTCTGGACAGGTTTTACGGATAAAGGATGACAGATCGAAAGACATTGTGCTTTCTGGACATCCATATCGGACCAAACTAAAGCAGGTTTCCAGAGAATGGAATAGGAAGGGGTTACAAAGAAGGACTTAAAGGAAAGTGGGATTCATGGCATGGTTTGAAGATTGAAGCTTTCAATAGACTAAGATCAAGAAAAATGACGCGGAGATGTGTTGACCATAGGCTGCTTAATGCTGCTATGATCGATTTGAATTAGTTACAGAAATTATCAAAAGAAAGCGAGTAAGTTTCACTTATTAGACTTTCTACGACTGCGTCTCCCTCTTTCCTAATGAATCAACTACCAACTAGTCTATAGGGCCTAATAGTACAACATTGAAACTCCATGTTCGAGTTGAAGATTCCAAGGAAATGGACAGGAAACATTATTTGAAACCATAGGTGGAGCACTCATCTTATCGGCAGTACCTCACTCAAGGCATGGCTATTCTGCAGTAATAGGTCATCCAGCAGTCGTCTGACATCTGAAGCTGGTTCAAAGCTAAAGCCTCTTCTGATAAGCATTGGAATTAACTATTTTGCCTCGGCTTTAATAAGCCTCTCATAGTTCCAACATTCTTCAATCCCCTTGGAATCCATGAGTAAAATGTATGACGAACAGAAGATTACAACCAATCTTACTGGGCAGCTTATATAATTGGTTTTCAGTAAAGCACCAATGACGTAGTAGGCTTTAGACTTTTACAGTTAGAGAAGAGGGCAGTATCCGAACGCTTGTTTGTAAAATCTGCTGAAGCCCAAAGAGCTAGAAAATGGCTGATGTACATTAAAGTAAAAGAGTGAGAAGATGCACAAGAGCACCAACCCTTTTAACAGATGTATTCGTACCTTTTTCAAGCAAGTTATTTCCTATAATTTCATTATCGCCAAAATGGTTGTCTATTAGCACTCTCTATCCCTTCACAGCTCTATCCTATGCTTCAAACAAAACCATAACCTTATTTCTTTCCATATTAATCATGTTTCTTTTAACGAGCCGTAATAGATAATTCAATGATATAAACACAGTGTTTCGACGATAATTACTGGAATTGGCTACTTTTGAGTGCTTTCACTTATTTTTATAGCATATAAGGCCATATTATGGCCTTTATTATATTTCTCCCCTTTATCCACTTTATTTTTACTGTGATAGCAATTTTCAAACAGTTCGTGGTAACGAACTGTAGTAAGGAGTGACCCGGCTCAATAGTAACCAAAAGTCTAAAAAATTGAATTTTGATATCAATAGCTACATCAAAAGAATCGCATTTTAATGCTGATTTTAAATATATAAGTTTCATCAAGTTTAGTCTTACTCATCAAAAGTTTCGAGCCTGAGAAAATTCGCCTTATTTAAGAAAATAGGGGGAAACACCCCCTGAAAGTCGTAGAATCTTAACAAAAATGACACCATCAGATTCAGCGTATCAGAGAACCCTACTGTAGAAGTTTCAAGATCCTATCTACAAAAATGCGGAATTTTGTATTTTTTGCCAGAAGACAAATCACGGGTGCGTGTTTATTTGTTTTTTTTGTTTGTTTTTTTTTTTTTCTTCCCAGGGGTCATCGTATCAACCAAGTGGTCCTAGAATGTCGCAAGAGGGCTCATTCTAACGATAATGAAAAGTTCTAGTGCCCTTTTTAAGTGACCAAAAACATTGGAGGGCATCTAGGCCCCCTCCCACGCTCATTTTTTTTCCCAAAGTCAACGGATCAAAATTTTGAGATAGCCATTTTGTTCAACATAGTCGAAAACCACAATAACTATGTCTTTGGGGATGACTTACTCCCCCACAAACTCTGGGGGAGGGGCTGCAAGTTACAAACTTTGACCAGAGTTTACATATAGTAATGGTTATTGGGAAGTGTACAGACGTTTTCAGGGGGATTTTATTTTGTTTGGGGGTGAGGCTGAGGGGAGGGGGCTATGTTGGAGGATCTTTCCTTGGAGTAATCTGTCACGGGGGAAGAAAAATTCAATGAAAAGGGCGCAGGATTTTCTAGCATTACTATAAGAAAACAATGAAAAATAAACATGAAAACATTTTTCAAATGAAAGGAAGTAGTAGCATTTAAACTTGAAACGAACAGAGGAAATAGAAAAATTAGAAAATAGGGGGGAATGCCCCCTAAAATTCACAGAGTCTTAACGAAAATGACACCATCAGATTCAGCGTATCAGAGAACCCTACTGTAGAAGTTTCAAGCTCATATCTACAAAAATGCGGAATTTTGTATTTTTTGCCAGAAGACAAATCACGGGTGCGTGTTTATTTGTTTTTTTTTTTTTGTTTTTTTTTCTTCCCAGGGGTCATCGTATCAACCAAGTGGTCCTAGAATGTTGCAAGAGGGCTCATTCTAACGGAAATGAAAAGTTCTAGTGCCCTTTTTAAGTGACCAAAAACATTGGAGGGCATCTAGGCCCCCTCCGACGCTCATTTTTTCCCAAAGTCAACGGATCAAAATTTTGAGATAGCCATTTTGTTCAACATAGTCGAAAACCATAATAACAATGTCTTTGGGGATGACTTACTCCCCCACAATCTCTGGGGGAGGGGCTGCAAGTTACAAACTTTGACCAGTGTTTACATATAGTAATGGTTATTGGGAAGTGTACAGACGTTTTCAGGGGGATTTTATTTTGTTTGGGGGTGAGGCTGAGGGGAAGGGGCTATGTTGGAGGATCTTTCTTTGCAGTAATCTGTCATGGGGGAAGAAAAATTCAATGAAAAGGGCGCAGGATTTTCTAGCATTACTATAAGAAAACCATGAAAAATAAACATGAAAATATTTTTCAAATGAAAGGAAGTAGTAGTATTTAAACTTGAAACGAACAGAGGAAATAGAAAAATTAGAAAATAGGGGGGAATGCCCCCTAAAATTCACAGAATCTTAACGAAAATGACACCATCAGATTCAGCGTATCAGAGAACCCTACTGTAGAAGTTTCAAGCTCCTATCTATAAAAATGCGGAATTTTGTATTTTTTGCCAGAAGACAAATCACGGGTGCGTGTTTATTTTTATTTTTATTTTTTTGTTTTGTTTTTCTTCCCAGGGGTCATCGTATCAACCAAGTGGTCCTAGAATGTTGCAAGAGGGCTCATTCTAACGGAAATGAAAAGTTCTAGTGCCCTTTTTAAGTGACCAAAAACATTGGAGGGCATCTAGATCCCCTCCCACGCTCATTTTTTCCCAAAGTCAACGGATCAAAATTTTGAGATAGCAATTTTGTTCAACATAGTCGAAAACCATAATAACAATGTCTTTGGGGATGACTTACTCCTCCACAATCTCTGGGGGAGGGGCTGCAAGTTACAAACTTTGACCAATGTTTACATATAGTAATGGTTATTGGGAAGTGTACAGACGTTTTCAGGGGGATTTTATTTTGTTTGGGGGTGAGGCTGAAGGGAGGGGGCTATGTTGAAGGATCTTTCCTTGGAGTAATCTGTCATGGGAGAAGAAAAATTCAATGAAAAGGGCGCAGGATTTTCTAGCATTACTATAAGAAAACAATGAAAAATAAACATGAAAATATTTTTCAAATGAAAGGAAGTAGTAGCATTTAAACTTGAAACGAACAGAGATTATTACGCATATGAGGGGTTCTAAAAATACTTTAGCATAAAGAGTGAGGTATTTAGGAGGAGATATATACCTCGCTCTTTATGCTAAAGTATTTTTAGTAATTTCATCTTCTACGGCCTTTCTGATTCAGGGGTCATTCTTAAAGAATTGGGACAAAACTTACGATTTAGTGTAAAGAGCGAGGTATTAACGAGGGTACAAACCCCCTCGTATACATAATAAAAATTTAAGATTATGAAAGTTTGTTACGTAAGTTAATTCTTAAGTTATGTAAATGTATATTTTTTACTAATAAAAATGTTCGTTAAAAATTAAAAGTTCTAGTTGCCTTTTTAAGTAACCGAAAAATGGGAGGGCAACTAGGCCTCCTTCTCTACCCCTTATTTCTTAAAATCGTCTGATCAAAACTAAGAGAAAGCCATTTAGCCAAAAAAAAGAATTAATTTACAAATTTCATTTTAATAATCTATGTGGGGAGAGCCAAAACCAAACATGCATTAATTCAGAAACGTTCAGAAATTAAATAAAAAAAAACTAATTTTTTAGCTCAAAGTAAGGAGCGACATTAAAACTTAAAACGAACAGAAATTACTCCGTATATAAAATGGGTTGTCCCCTCCGCAATCCCTCGCTCTTTGCGCTAAAGTTTGACTCTTTGCCACAATTCTACTTTTTAAAACAATTAAAAACTTTAACGTAAAGAGCAAGGGATTGCGGAGGGGACAACCCATTTCATATACGGAGTAATTTCTGTTCGTTTTAAGTTTTAATGTCGCTCCTTACTTTCAGCTAAAAAAATTATTTTTTTTATTTAATATGAACAAGGAATATATTTTTCCTAATGTAGCGTGATAATTTTATTGATTGTATGTACGTATGTACATATTTTGCTCATAGGCAATCCTACTAACAAGCCAAGGTCAAAAGAGTCCAAAGAAGCATAGGATGTCAACGAAACTCTTTTTTTTCTTCAGTATGGTTTTACACAAACAACTACTATGAATTTAACAAGAATGAAATAATCAATGAATATATAACATCAAAGATCTTCTCAGAGAGCCACTAGGTATCTAACAAAATGACTAAAACGCCTTGGGATGTATTTTTACAAAGAATTCTATTCATCTTTCTCTAATGTCTGCTCAACTGAATGGGTTTCCCTGTTGAGGTCGTGGGCAGCTCTTTTCAGCTACCTTCCTTTTTTCTCCCATTGCATATGGAAATGAGGTTCAAAGGAGCTTGGAAGGGGACTAATTCGATTGAAAATTGAGAGTTATCTTTTTCTCTTTGTTTTTACTCTCAAGTCCACTACATTTCCTAAATTCGTATTATGCTCTTGCTACCTAACGCTACGAACAATAATGTACCACCTTATTATCTAAAGGAGGCCTTACACGGTCAATCATTTTGATCAACCTTCAATCAACCCTTCAATCTTGACCAAAGCTAACTTAACAGACTGCTTTTGGTCAAAATGATTGAGTCATTCAAAATTTATATAAGACACCGTGAACGCTTGACTAAAGCATCAAACAGGTTACTAGACAGTCAATCATGCTTGAATCAATCGATTAATGGAAGGTTTTGATTTAAATGATTGACCTTCCAGAGCCTCCTTGAGACGGATATAAATATGTGCCAGAATCAAGAGACGGATTTGGGGAACTGCCCTTAGTTATAGATAAAAATAATATTCATTAGTGACTGAACACGTGCGTGGATTTCACCTCTTGGGATGATGAAACTTTGAAACTCTGGGATTCTAAAATACATACGGTTCTACATCGGATAACATAACAACAAAATACATGTCACCATTTTCCTTTTTGGGTGTTGGATTTAACACCAACTTTCCCTGTGCATTCAAGTCGAATCGGACATACTGTTTGCTAATATTTCTTTTCAGCCAAAGTCCTTATTTATGATAATTCTGGATCTGCCACTCATAATATGTACAGGATCTATGTGCTAATATAACATTTTAGTCTTGTCTGCCTGTCTTTTCACACTATATGTTAAGCTGGTCACAAATAACCGAACCATTATATTTTTCATAGTTTCTTAACCTTCACCAAATAGACTTTAAGAATTGGATCCTATGATTAAACCTATACAAAATCTGTGTTATTTCATATTTATCATGCTACTTCTCCATTAATGCGAAAAATTCAGAAATAGGGCACATCTACATCTATAATTTACAATATTGCAGAGTTTCACGATTGCGGTGATGTTCATTCTTCTTAGTATATTTGAAGCTGAAGACATTCGCCATTTTTTTGTATGTCAGTTTGTACTAGAATTACTGGATGAGAAATCGTCTATAAATTGCTTCGCCACAGTGTGAATCTAAAGAATAAATTCGCCACCATGTAACCCTTTTTACAAGAAAGTTTAGTAGGTGTGGCATTTAACATCCAGCTATAGCATTTTGAATGGTAATAACCCAGATATAATATTAGAATTTTAGCCAGAATATGGTGCCATAAGTAAAGCTTTAAGCGATACATTCTGCTTATGTAATATCTTATTCTCCGTTTCAAGTTTCTTGATACTTTCAGCCTTATTTTGAACCTCTTTTTGAATCTCCTTGACAATTTCGTTTTCTTTTGTTAGTCTTTCCACTTCTTTTTGCAGTCGTGTAATTTCATTTTTCATATTCTTACTTAATTCAATTGACTTCTTCCTAAATCGCTTTGCAGCTTCTCTGTTTTGCTGCTTTTTTAACTCTTTTCTATGACGAAGAATATCAAATGGATCATTCATAATAACCGGAATAATAATATTATCCGAGTCATCTTTTTGTAGGTTGGCCAAAACTGATTCTTCCTTGCCATTTGTAACATCCATATTCAAAAGCTGGCTAGACATCGTGTCTGTTGTGTCAAGTGATATCATATTCACTGGAATACTTATTTCATTATTCCAGAGAATCTGCTGCTCATCATTGTAAAAATCGATATCTAAATTTCTCAAATGACTTTGAGTAGTGTAATTCAAATCCGCTTTAACCATACTGAAAGGAATGTTTATCATGTCGTTACTTTGAACCTGCATGTTAACATTAGCTGGTTTTATTTTTTCATTGAACATTTTCAAATTTACAAACGGTCCAGGCATTCTATCTTTCATTTCGGGTTGAATAACTGGAATACGATTCAGCTCTTTTTCTTGAGTCTGAACACCAGAAACTGCTCGCTCAACTTTGCCGTTGACGACAGCCGGGCTTGGCAATTGTCCTTGAACTGAATCATTTACTATATTTCTGGTAGTATCCTCCCTTAGACCCTTACTGTGGATAGGCTCATTCAAATCATCTACCACAGTGGGGAGACATCCTTGTTGCATATCATCTATCGAACACGGGAAACCATCAACATAATATTGATGTATGTCCGTATTGAAAAATGGGGCCATTGTCTGAAAAATGAAGAAGCAAATTTAAACATAGTTTTACGCAAATCTAGCACTCTAGTAATTTCGAAATTTTGCCAACAGCTAAAGAGATATTTAGCAATTTTTTGACCAGATACATTTTTGACAGATATATGAGTCATTTGAAATGACTCGCTGGAACATTTAATTGTGTATGAACTACATATTTTTGATGGTAAATTTCAACACAAGAAGAGAAACTTGGGGTGTGGTAATTTCGACTTTTGAACTTTGGTCAATCAACAATTTTACTCAGCGTTACAATATTTACTTAGGAAAGATGTTCAAGCAAGATTTCGTTGAAAATATATACCAGAAGAAATCTTTTGTTTACTGTACACTTGCATGCAAATTTAGAGTGACATCAAAAATCACTCACTATTTGGAATCAAATAGTTTGGGGTAACGAGCTGTAGGAGAGACTCGGTTAAATAGTAACGGAAATTCTAAAAAACAGATTTTTGACATAAATAACTACATCCAAAGAATTTGCTTTGTTGATACTGACTCCATCAAAACCTACGAGCCTGAGAAAATTTGCCTGATTTTCAAAAAATGGGGTAAATATCCCACAAATGTCATGTAAGTTGCATCATCAAATTTAGCGTATCCGAGAACTCTATTGAGGTGGTTTCAAGCTCCCATCTGAAATATGTCGAATTTTGTATTTTTTTTCGCCAGAAGGAAGGTCACGGATGCGTGCTTATTTTTTGTTGTTCTTGTTTGTTTTTGTTTTTTTCTCCAGGAGTGATCGTGTCGAGTCAATAGTCATATAATGTCGGGATAAAGCTCATTCTAACCGAAATTGAAGGTTGCGGTGCCGTATTTAAGTGACCATAAAGATTGGAGGATGCCTACCCCCTTCACACTCATATTTTCTCCTGATTTGGGTGATCATAATTTTGAGATTTTATTTTGTTCAGTATAGTTGCAAACTCCAATAACTCTGCCTTTGAGGATAACATGACCTCCCACAGCTCCTAGGGAAAGGGCTGTAATTTATAATATTTTCCTACTGTTTACGTATTGTTCTTGTTGTTGGGAAGCCTACAGACATTTTTCAGAAGGGATATTTTCTGCCACGGGGAGAATTTTCCGTGAGAAGAGAATCTTCCAGGGGTGAACGTTCCAAGAGAAGTTTTACACTGGGTGAATTTGCTTGCATTACTATGCGAAATTCTTTTTATTGGTCTTATTTTCTTTTTGCCGACACAATCTTACGTGTGGAAATGCTCTGGTTGAAATTTCCAGCGGTGTTGAAATTGTCTAGAGGATCAGTCCGTGGGGGGTGGGGTAAATTTTCTATTTGAAGAAACTCCCCATGGGGAATTATACGTGAGAGAAATTCTTCACTGGGGAATTTTTGTGGAACAATTGAAATTATTTCATGTGTGAAGTGGGTTGCCCCCTCCTCAATACTTGGCTCTTTACACTAAAGCTCGACTATCCGTCCCTGACTCCGAATCATAAGAGCCGTTTAATTTGAATAAGAAGTTTTTTTTTAAGTACTAAAAAACTTTAGTGTAAAGAGCCAGGGGTTAAGGAATCCTCATATATGGAAAAAATTATGTTTGTTTTAAGTTTTAATATTGCTTCTTGCTTTCAGTTGTTATCACTTACTTATCTTATTTACTTGTTCATTTTAATCCAACATGGACCAATTTACCTGTCTCTCATATTCTCAGGGCAAAAAGATTAAGCTAATATTTCAATACATTGATTAAAAAAATCTTTCCAAAAAAGAAGTTGTGCAAAGAAAAGTAAAGGTCATTTTAAACTTAAGATCAGCAGATATAAGAATCTATGATAATTCAAAATCAAAACGACCATAAATTTCTAATAAAGAATGAATAAACCGAAAACCAACAGAAAATAATTAAGCAATAATATCAAGCAAACATAAAACAGAATTTCAACTTAGCTGACTTAACGCTCTTGCTCATCAGGATCTAGTTGACAAGGAAACTATTAAAGGAAACTAGTTGACAGCACCGTCAGTCTTCTTTCGATAGTGCTGTCCCAGGCTTGTGATTGGGCCTCATTTGGGTTGAAACAAACAGAAATGAATTGAAATTTTCTTAGAAAAAGAAGTTTTTCAAAGACAAACTTATTAACCTTAAGATCAGCAGAAATAGAACCTATAATAATTCAAACTCAAAACGACCGGAAACTACTGTTAAATAATAAATGAAATCCAGAACGAATACATATGTTAAGGTTAATGTTAAGCAGCGAACGGAGAAAAAAAAATACGATCATTCAAAATGGCTAGGTCTATGGGTGAAACGTTTCGATAAGTTGCTAAAATCCCTTCAGATGGCATTGACTCAGGGCTCGTCAATGCCACTGCAGAGGTTATCCCTGTCCCCACCGACGCTGAAGTTTCACCGGAGAAGATTAAATCCACCTTAAAGGAACTCAAAACAATAAAGCATCTGGCACTTGTGGCATCAAATCAGAGCTACTTAAAACTGGGGGTCCTAAGATGGTATTTTGGCTACAGTTTATATTCAACATCATCAGGCACACTCAAGCAATACCGTCAGATTGAAATAAAAGAATCCTTGTACCAGTGTTCAAGCGCAAGGACAGCAAGACCGACTGCAGCAACTACCTTGGAGTCACCCTACTGTCTGTTCCTAGAAAACTGTTTGCGATGCTGCTGCTGAAACGTGGAACAAAATTATTACTTGTTTTGCACCACCCTCAACAAGCCATATTCGTGCCAGGAAGATCGACGACTGAGCAGATACATAGAATCAGAAAGATCATTGAGAAGACACTGGAATACAAAAAATAAGCGTATATATCTTTCATCGACTTCCCTTTCGCCTTTGATACTATAGATAGACCATTCCTTTGGCTAATCCATGAAGCTACTGCCCTACCTACAAAGATAGCCAGCCTCTGTAAAGAACTTTGTAGCAGCACAGAAAGTGCCGTCCTGGTTTACAGGAAGCTTTCTTCTTACTTCCCCATCAGTAATAAAATACGACAAGGATGTGCTGCTGCACCTTACCTGTGTATATCCCTCGTGGTTTCTATATCCCTCAAAAGCCTTGATACATGATCTTTGGACTATTTTTAATAAAAGTGACGTCCCAAAAATTTCAATTAGATGAATCTCGGGAAAACACGACATGTCTGTGTGTGTGTGTGGGGGGGGGGGTAGCTGCGCTTTGATCACTTTAACTCTAAAAATGGCACTTCACCTTCTGATTACCAGTTTAACTGGTCACTTCCAAAACAAATATGACCACCCTTTCTATATGAACTTTATATAATCCCAGGGCATAACTTACAATCATTGGCCTGATAGCCTTGGGGGGTTGTCTTCCTCACAAACACAGTTTCCAAACCCTTCAACTATGCTAAACAAAGTTGCTGTCTCTAAATTTTGATTTAAGATATTCAGGAATACAATGGGTGGGGTGTGGGATTCTATTTAATCTCAAATTCCTTTAGACTTTTAAAAAGGGCCCTATAACTTCTGATATCAAACAAAATTGCTGTCTCACAATTTCAATTAGATATGTTTGATGAAAAGAGAGGATATTGTGGGGTGGCTAGCTACCTTTCATCACTTTTAACTCTTAAAAGGGAACTAGAGCTTCCAATTTTCAACAAAATGAGCCTCTTTTAAAGTTGAATAACCATCCCTTCAAAGAAAAGCTTAAAGGCACCTGGGCATAGCTTACAACCCTTGCTCCCAGGCTCTAGTAGTTTGTATAAACCCCATAAGCCTTATTATATGATCTTTTGACAAAATGACTGTCTCAAAATTTCTAATGGATGCATTTCGAGAAAAACGACGTGTGAGAGGGGGTAGCCACCTTCTGATTACTTTTCCTCTCAAAAAAGGCACTAGAATTTTTGATTGCTAATCCAATGAGTCCCCTCAAAAATATATACGACCATCTTTCTATAAAAAATTTGTATACCCCCAGGAAATAACTTACCACCCTTACCCTGAGAGCTCTGGGGGTGGTGGTGTCATCCTCAAAATCATAATTTCCAGACCCTTCAACTACGATGAACAAAATTGAATTGATATCTCCAAATTTAATTGGATGTCTCTGGGGAAATGATGGGCGTTGGGGGGGGGGGGCTGGGTGCTCGCAAATCCCTTTTGACTCTGAAAAAGAGCACTATAAATTCCAATTTCAAATCCAATGAGTCACATCTAAGTTTAAACGACCACCCATTCCACAAAATCTTATTTTCCCACACGGCATAACCTACAGCCCTATCCACAGGGCACTGGGGGGGACTTTCTCAACTCTAGAAGCATTGCTATATGTTCTTTGGACTATTTAGAACAAAATCAAAATTTCAATCAGATTTTTTTTTATGAAAAGAGGGTTAGTCGAGGGGGACATAGTTGCCCTCCGTCACTTTGAATATTAAAAGGGAACTAGAAATTCCAATTTTCAACCAAATGAGCCTCCTCTAATGTTTACACAACCATCCCTTCCATAAGAATCTTAAATGCCCTGGGGCTTTAAAATCCTTACTCCTCAGGATCTAGGGGTTTGTTTTAACCCCAAAAGTCTTGTTGTATGACATTCAGACTATATTGAATAATCGGCTATCTCAAAATTTCTATCAGATACATTTTGGGAAAATGCGAGGTGTGGGGGGTTACCTGCCTCCAATCACTTTGAATCTTAAAATGGGCATTAGAACTTTCGATTAACAATCAAATAAGCCCCTTCCGAAGTTTATACGTTCATCCTTTTTTATAAAAACATTATAAACCCCCAGGGCATAACTTACAGCCCTTGCCCTCAGGGTTGTGGGGAAGGAAGGGCTTTCATCCTCAAAGATATAATTTTCAGACTTTTAAACTACGTTGAACAAAATGGCTATCTTAAAATGTAGATTGAATGTGTTTGGGGAAAGGATGGACGTGGGAGGGGGTAATATGCCCTCCAGTCACTTTCGACTATTAAAAAGGGCACTATCCCTCGTAAATTTTTTACTTGAATAAGCCTTTTCAAAGTTTCTGTGACAACGAAGTGCCCCAATCCTAAAAAAACCAAAAATAAATAAATAAATACATATTGCCAACATCATTCTTTACTTAGACAGCGCTATTGCGACGCCTATGATATATTTAGAAGGAATAAAAACAACAAAATAGGAGAATTGATCTTTCCAAAAATGTTCATTTAGGTAAGTTACCAACCATTAGTGTGACGTGTTGGATCATTTTACCATAAATAAACTAACTCATAGCTTAGATTTTGACCTATTTCATGATGCATACACTTCTTGCCAATTCATATCAGAGACAGCGCTATATTGTTGCCTATAGTAAAGGCCAAAACGCTACAATGTTTAATCCTTATTTTTTTTCCCTCAGGTACTTCATATGGGAGGTTTGGTCGTATATGCTTCGGAGGGAGCTCATCCGATTGAAAATTGGAAGTTCTAGTGCTTTTTTAAGTGTCAAAAAGATCGAAGGGTATCTACCTCCCCCACCTGCTTTTCCCCAAATGCATCCGATAAAAATTTGACGTAGCCATTTTGTTCAAAATAGTCAAAAGAACAGATAACAAAATTCCAGGGTCGATATAACCCCCTAGAGCCCGGGGCAATTGTTGTTAGTTATGCTCCGGAGGTATATAAGGTTTTATGGAATGGGTGGTTGCATAAACTTCTGAGGATAATCATTCGATTGGAAAGTGAAAGTTTTATTTCCCATTTTAAGAGTACAAAGTGTTTTGAGGGCAACTAGCCCCCTTTACCACGCCCTCTTTTCCCCAAATAAATCCAATTAGAAGTTTAGGATAGCAATTTTGTTTAAAATAATCCTAAGATCATTAAAAAATGCCTTCGGGATTGACACAATCCTTCGGAGCCCAGAGAGAGGATTTTAAGTTCTGGCCCTGTTGCATATTAGATTCTTATGAAAAAGATGTTCGTATAAACACTGAAAAAGGTTAATTTAATTGGGAACTGAAAGTCCTAGTTTCATTTTTAACAGTCAGAACTTATCGGCCGGCAACTAACCCCTTCTCCACGCCCTCTTTTCTCCAAATACATCCAATCAAAATTCTGAGATAGTCATTGTGTTCAAAGTAGTTCAAAAATAATATAACGATGCCTCTAGGGTTGACAAAACCCCCTACAGCCAGGGAGCAAGGGCTGTAAGTCCAAGTATCATATAACAAAACCTTGGGAGTTGACACAGTCCGCCAGAGAACGGGATCAAGGGTTTTAAATTACCCTCCGGTTTCATATCAGGTTTTTGTGGAAGAGGTGAGTGTATAAACTTTGGAGGAGGATCATTTGGTTGAAAATTGAAATTTTACTTCCCCTTTCAAGAGTTAAAAAGTACCATCGGGCAACCGGCAAGTATTTCCACAACCACACTACCTTTTCATCAAATGCCTCCGATCAAAATTTTGTAAACGCTATTTTTTCAGAATGGTCCAAAGATCATATAACATATAATCTAGGGTTGAAACAATTCCCAGAAGCCCGAGGCAAGAGTTGTAAGTTTTTTCCCCGAGGGCATATAAGGTTGCTATGGAAGTGATGACCATATAAATTTTGGAGGAAGCTCATTTCATTGGAAATTAAAAGTTCAAGTTCTCCTTGTAAGAGTCAAAAGCGATCGGGGCTTAACTACCCCCCCCCTCCCCCCAAGGCCTCATTTCCTCCAATACATCTAATCGAAATTTGAGATATTCGTCTTGTTCAAAATAGTCCAAAAATCATATTAAAAATGCCTTTGGGATTGACACAGCCACCAGAAACTGGATCAAGGGTTGCAAGTTATGTAAGTTACGTACAGATTTTGGAGGAGGCTCATTTCATTGGAAATCTAAAGTTCTGATTCACTTTTTAAGAGTCAAAAGTTGCCGGAGGGAAAAAATCCGCCTCCCATACCTCAATCGTTACCGGGGGTAACGATTGTGAGTTGTTATGCCCTGGAGCATATAGGGTTCTTATGGAAGAGATAGTCGTGCAAAACTTTGGAGGAGGCTCATTTGACTGGAAATTGAAAGTTCTAGTTCCCTTTTAAGAGTCGAAAGTGGTCGAGGGCAACCAAACCCCCTCCACCTTACACCCTTTTCCCTCAATTGGATTCGATCAAAATTTTAAGATAGTTATTTTGTTCAAAATAGTCCAAAAGCAAAATAGCTATGCCCTCCAGGGTTTAATACCCCCCCTCCCGTCTTGGAGCTTATTTGAATGGAGATTGAAAGTTCAGGTTCCTTTTTTAAGAGTCTAAAGTGATCAAAGGGCAAATACCCCCCCTCCCCCTGTTCCTTTTTCCTTAAGTGTATTCATTGTCAATTTTGAGATAGCAATTTTGTCCAACGTAGTTAAAAGGCTCGCTAACTATGTTTCTAGTGGTGAAATGACCTCTTACAGCTTGAAAAATAAATATGCTTAAAAAAAATGTTGAGGCGGAGCAAACAATTAGATTCTTTCATTCCCCTATTCCTAAGGTTCTTTATTAGAAATACGTATAATAAATTAATATTCATGTTTTGAATAAACGATCGGTACATTTTCATTCCTTACAGTAAAATAAAAATAACTATTTTATAGGTAATATCTTCTAACCTGTCTATACAATAAAATTTTTCTCTATAATCTTCACCTGACTTAAATTTATCTTACTGTCTAATCTAGTTAACTTACTTGACTTGCTTTAACTTACTTTAACCTACTTATTTAACCTCATTTAGCATACTTCTACTTACTTTAATCTAGTTGATATTAAATTCTTCCAGTTTTGTAGCGTCCACTATGTTCAAGCATCGACTCAGTTTAGGAAATGTTTTTCGATTATTGTTTTTTTTACTTGCGTTGCTTATCAGCTAGTGAGATCACTTTTTAAAATAACTTATGAAAATTTTGGAGTATAAAACTGAAATGTTATCGATAGTCATGTACCTAATTCCTACAATAAAAACTTAGTAAGAACAAAATAAAAACAGGGTAACTAGATTAACGTTGCTAGACAGAGTAATCTAGCAGAAGACACAGTAAACTAGTAAAAAGCAGAGTAACTAGAATAACGTCACTAGGCAAAGTAAACTAGCAAACTAGTAAAAAGCAGAGTAACTAGATTAGCGTTGCTAATTTGTCTGAACAGCCTTTAATTGGGTTTACCGAGATAGTGATGGGGAAGCAACGCTTAAATTTCATTTGTTTACCTTCAGACGATTGCCGTTATTTTCATCATTTAGATTCATTAGCATAGTAATGTCAAGAGGAATTTGTTCTTAAAAAATTAAAGCAAATAAAAAGTTTCATAAGCATGATGTTAAATTACATTATATCCTAAAGAATAATTTTACTCCTAATTTCATGACATCTAATCTATGCAAAAATCTAAACCTAACAGAATTTATATCGTTATTACTAAAATTGCAGCATTATCATGTTACTTGACCTTAAAATATAATGCATATTATTTGTTTAATATATGTTTTTTTGTAAAAACAATTGGATTCTCTGTCTATAGCTGACTGATTGCTGCATGAACACTTTACTAAATAATTGCCAAACAGGATGACGCGGCTGCTGCGTGCACACATCGTATGATGGAAAACCAAATTGTGTCAGGAGACGATCTGATTTGTCTGATTGATTTGTTGATTTGTTGGTTGATTGAACCTGATTTGATTGAATCTGATTTGTTGGTTGATTTTTTAGACAAAAATGCCAAAAAATTCTAAATTGCTGAGAAATTGTATAAAAAACTTATACAAGAGTTGTGCGGCACCAGTTTCCTTTTTGCGAAATGTCTGAGCATGTAATAAACAAATCTATCGGGGCTGTATTTATAAGCAACAGTCATGGTGGTGGTCGGTTGTCCCTTTTTATATCCAGGTCTATAGTAGCAGTACTAGGCTATTTCAGTTCTGCTGTAGTCCTTGAAAAACAGATTTACTTGTTAATCGATAAGGGCAAGGATTAAACCTAGCATCCTTAATCTCCGATGCACACAAGTTTAGAATTTAAATGTCTGTATCTTTGCATTGGGTTTCAGTCTTCTGGCTTATACTGTCACGCTCGATTTAAATCCAGCGTCATCTGATACAACCAATGGTTCGATCAAGCAGCTGAAGTCTCAAACTATTAGAACTGATGGTGCAAGTTTTTTTTTATTTGTATAAAAATTGTTGGGATTTAGTAAACCATTTGCAACTACATTTTCAAATATGTTTTTCTTCTTCTTAAGTGCATGATAGTTTCCCATATGGAACAATTACGTCAATTGTGAAGAGAGGAAAAGGATGTAAATAAATATAATTTCTACCATATTCACTTAATAGATTGTTACTATGCAGTTAGATAATTGTTTTCAACATTAGCAAACTTTTGATTATGTTCTTCCTCCTTATATCAATATTTATTGGCTCCATAAGTCTTAACACTTCTGGTTCAGAAAAGGGATTTCATGTCAACATGCACATTAGGCGCTTGCTTCCTTTCTTAAAGGATGCACAAAAAAGAGGTCAATCATTATATATCTGTGCTTTAGACGCATCTGAACCTTTTGATAGTGTTGTACAACCTTGGGCTTTTTTAATTCTTTTTTTATGTTTTTTATTCTTGATGTTATATTTTTAGTATTCTATTCTTTTTGTTCTTTACATTTCTGATTACTTTGTATCTTCATCGATTGAAGCTCAGCTACGTTTTTAGTATTCTAATTCATGTGTGAGATTGAAATAAGATATATATTTTTTTTTCAAATAGTCCAAATATTTGTGGGGTTAGGCAAGGGGGTGTTACTTTTCCAAATGTTTTAAATGCTTGTATTTCAAGTATGATTAGTAACCATGTGTCCGTTTACTTTTTGGTTTTCTGGAGGTGTCATATTCAGCATACACCGATGACCTCCTACTAATAAGCTGTTCTAAAAAGAAGCTTGGAAACAATGTTAGTTGGGTTGGATCTATGCTTAACGTGACTGTTGTAGCCAGTCAGAAGATCCATCTTCCACCCTCAGACTATGCCTCAAGCTCCTCGGCTACATCTTCAGTCGCCAAGACTTAGGCCTACATATTGATCCAGGTTAATCCAAGTTTAAAACCGATCCAAAATAAAATGAAGTAGAATTTTGTGAATATCATTAACAAATGTGTTCTTATAAGTGAGACGTCAATATTGATCTGTACATCATTTTTTCTACCCCGATATGTCGTAATTCCTACTTAAAAAAAAGTTTGAGCTTATAATTCGTTTAATTTATATTCATTTTAGACATCTTCATTCATCTATAGCAGCATTTTTTAACCATATGTCTGATATGACTATTCACTTTAATTTTTGTTTGTTTTAGGTTTGATTTATTCATTGATATTAATCTTTGTTCGAATGAAGATTGATTTAATTAGATTACATAAAATTAACAGTGTTAGTCAGCCACAAAAATAAGTGAGATCTTGCTTTGTACCCTACAGAAATAAAATAATTTGGATAGCAATGCTTAAGAACTGTACTTTTGACCGATCAAAAAGTTACAACCACTAGTAGTGGTAAGGAAATGGCAAATGATTCAAACAGATCTATCTCGTCAACTGGTTAAAAATACGCTATATCAATTCCACATATGAAATTATCAAACACAGAAACCAACTACAGTTCGTGGTAACAAACTGCGGTAAGGAGCGACCCGGCCCAATAGTAACCGAAACTCTAAAAAACAGAATCTTATAACAATAGTTACATCAAAAGAGTCGCATTTTAATGCTAATTTTAAGCATATCAGTTTCATTAAGTTTAAAATTACCCATCAAAAGTTACGAGCCTGAGAAAATTTGCCTTATTTTAGAAAATAGGAGGAAACACCCCTTGAAAGTCATAGAATCTTAAAGGAAATCACACCATCCGATTCAGCGTATCAGAGAACCCTACAATAGAAGTTTAAAGCTCCTATCTACAAAAATGTGGAATTTTGTATTTTTTGCCAGAAGACAAATCACGGATGCGTGCTTATTTATTTGTTTGTTTATTTTTAGTTTTTTTTTTTCCCAGGGGTTATCGTATCGACCCAGTTGTCCTAGAATGTCGCGTGAGGGCTAATTCGAACGGAAATTAAAAGTTCTATTGCCCTTTTTAAGTGACCAAAAAATATTGGAGGACACCATTTCCCCCTCCAACGCTCATTTTTTTTCTCAAAGTCACCGGATCAAAATTCTGAGATAGCTATTTTATTCAGAATAGTCGAAAAACTTCTATTAAATAGGTTATATTAGAAATAGGTTTCTATCAGAAACTTCTCTTCTAAGAATAGCTATTTCTTTGGGGACGACTTACTCCCCCACAGTCCCCGTGGCAGGGGCTACAAATTACAAACTTTGACCAGTGTTTACACATAGTAGTGGTTATTGGGAAGTGTGCAGACGCTTTCAGGGGGATGTTTTTGGTTGGGGAAGGGTTTATACGGGGGGAATTTTCCATGGAGAAATTTTTTATGGGGAAAGAAAAGTTTCATGAAGGGGTTGCAGGATTTTTCAGCATTTTTTTTTTACAGAACAATGATAAAATAAATATGAAAAAGTTTTTTCAACTGAAAGTAAAGAGCAGAATTAAAAATTAAAACGAACAGAAATTATTACAATATATGAGGGGTTCACCTCCTCCTAATACCTCGTTCTTTACGCTAAAGTCATTTTATTCATTTCAACTATTTATTCTACGGCCATTGTGATTCAGGGGTCATTGTTAAGGAATTGGGGACAAGATTTAAGCTTTAGTGTAAAGAGCGAGGTATTGACGAGGGGGCGAACCCCTCATATACGTAATAAAAACATACGAATATAGAAGTTCGTTACAAAAGTTAATTAGTAAGTTACGCATATTTTTACTAATAAAAACGTTCGTAAAAAATTAAAAGTTGCAGTTTCCTTTTTAAATAACCAAAAAAATTGGAGGGTAACTAGGTATACTCCCTTGCTCCTTTTTTCTAAAAGTCTTCCGATCAAAACTATGAGAAAGCCATTTGGCCATAAAAATAAGCTAACATGCAAATTATCGTTTTAATTATTCATGTGCGGAAAGCCAAAATCAAAACATGCATTAATTCAAAAACGTTTAGAAATTAAATACAAAATACAATATTTTTTTAGCTGAAAGTAAGAAGCGATATTAAAACTTAAAACGAACAGAAATTAGTCCGTATATGAAAGGGGCTGTTCCCTCCTCAACGCCCCACTCAATACGCTAAAGTTGTACTGTTTCTCTCAACTCTACTTTTTAAAACAATAAAAAACTTTAGGTTAAAGAGTGGGGCGTTGAGGAGGCATCCGCCCCTTTCATATACAGACTAATTTCTGTTCTTTTTAAGTATTAATATCGCTCCTTACTTTCAGTTAAAACAAACTTGTTGTTTTTTTTATTTAATATAATACGGAGGTCTTACTGCTCTATCTTATTATGTTAAAAAGGGTCAGGTACTTGGGTGTCGTTAAGCTACGTATGATGACGTTCATGCATTGTAGAAGCCTGGGAAACTGTTGATCGACGAGCACAAGCACCAAATTCATTGGAGCAATAATATTCATTCAGTTAGACGTCTGTATTGCAAACATTTTGTCCTTGGTTCAAACATAGAAAAAACAATAGATGGCGAGTTAAAGGCGCTGCCTTTTTATTAGCAAAAGCGTGGATCCGATGAAGTTTCAAAGAATAGGCAATGTGGTTTTTTCGACTGAAGAATTCTCTGTAACTGCTTTATTAACTCGCTGTTTCTTGAGGTAGTACTGTAGGACCGAAATTTTTCTTTGTATTTAGGCACTATTTATAGCTTTAAGTTTGCGTTAAAGGGTAAAATTCTAGTTAATTGACTTCTTGCTGCCTTGGAAAGAGTTTAGGTTAGGAAAATGAAACTTTCAGGGATGGGTCTACAGGCTAAAGCATGTCCTGGGAAGGTATTTTAAAGTACCCACTCCCACTCCTTCTCCCTCTAGAGGGCCCTGAAATTTGTCTACATGACAGGTCTATACTTATTGAAATTTTGACAAAAGAACATTTTACCTTAATTTTCTGCTAGTAGTTGCTTTTTCTCTGCCTTTGGTTCTGAAAATGCAATTCCTGTTATTTGAGTAGAATTTTGAGCCATATCAATGTTTTTTTTTCAAAATTTAGGAAATGTATTTGCATATCCTTAAAACCTTATAAAATGGAATTGAGCAAAGTTATGAAGCTGAAAACAATTTTGTTGTACTTCAATTAAGCAGAAGATCTATCTTGAAAGGTTTCACTTTCATAAAATACATATTTTAAAGGTCATCAAAGGTTAGGGCCCTCTAGAGAGAGAAGGAGTAGAGTTAGTTGCTTCAAAATAACTTCCCAGGACATACCTTAGTCTGTAGATTCATCCCTGAAAGTTTCATTTTCCTAATCTAAACCCTTTCTGAGATAGCAAGAAGTCAATTAACTAGAATTTTACCTGTTAAAGTTGTAGCCTAGGCATCAAATTGTTAGGTAGCCTAGGGAATGAATGAGCCAACTAGTCAGCAATCCATTGGGATTTAAGTACAATATAAATTTTACCCATAAGGTAAAATTTAATTTATATCTTTAGGTTCTCTGGCAAAGGGGATAGTTCATGTACCTAGGTTAATAAGTAGGTCTACTCTCTGTTTTGGAAATATGTCCACTTAAGAGAGGTCTGCTACTTGATTTCTACTTGATCTACTTGACTTCATTTGGAGATATATAGATATGGAAATATTCCCATTACTGAGCTATGAAATAGGTTAACATATAAATTGATGCCTTTTTTAAGTTCTTTTGAAATATAATAGTGATTTTATTTGGAGATCTGATTTTTATCTCCCTATCAATCCTTAATGATGATAACTTTTTTTTTTATATTATTGGTCATGTAAAATAATCTACATTATATAGAGAGGACAGGAGTAGAAGTTGGTACTTCAAAACACCTTCCTGAGGCATACTTTAATATGTAGATCAATCCCTGAAAGTTTCATTTTCATAACCTAACCCTTTTCCAAGAGAGCCAACAGTAACCAAGCTATAATTTGCCACATTGTAGGCTATTCTGGTAGCTAAAAAACAAACTTATCTTTTTAGTCAGAATCACATCCTGGATCTGCAGCATTATGGACTAACCCGCTTGTTTATGCTTATATTGCTTGTGCTTATACATTGCTTGCTTGTGCTTATATTTATAACATTGCTTGCTTGTGCTTATATTTTGTATTTGTTCTAGGTGCTTGGGTTTATAATAAACTATAAATAGTCAAATGCTACATGGTGTCAGACGTCATGGAGATCACCTACCTGTCAATAAACTGGAATGCAGACAACCTCAACTCAGAATGGACTGCATTCAAAAACCACGCAAAGCTTATGTGCCAAGGCCCCCTTGCTGACAAGTCTGAGAAAGTAGCATGTGCCTACCTCTTAATCTGGGTTGGTGCACAAGGCAGAGAAATCTTCAGCACTTTTGAGCTTGCGGATGAAGAGAAGGACAAAATTGAGATCTACTTCAAGAAGTTTAGAGACTATGCTGCTCCCAAAAAGAATCAAGTGTTCTCCCACTATGTTTTTCAGAAAAGAGACCAGAACAACACAGAAAGTACTGACAAATACATAACAGAGCTCAAGATTCTAGTTAAACCATGCGGATACTTAAGTGAAAGTGAGATGGTAAGAGACAAAATAGTTAGTGGAGTCAGAAATCCTAAACTACATGAAAAACTATTAGCCATCGGTGACAGCCTTACTCTGGCCCAAGCTGTCACAATATGTCGAGCTCACAAGTCAACCCAAGCACAACTAAAGACATTCGAACAAAAGGAAATAAAACAAGAAGTGGATGCTGTTGCAAAGAGTTGCTCCAGCTTCTCACTTAAAAAGACAGAGTGCTACTTTTGTGGCGGAAATTACTCACCCCAGCATGTGTGTCCTGCAAAAGGGAAAACATGTGCCAAGTGTAAAAAACAAAACCATTTTGCAAAAGTCTGCAAAAGTAAGGCGGTGAATATCATTGGAAATGAGGCCACAAACACTCCAGCATTCACCAGTGACCTGTACAACCAGGAAGAAACAGAGGTGTTCCTGTATGCCATCAACAAGGACTCCAGCAAGGATGAAATCTTTGCTGAGATTTCTGTTTGTGGGCAGATCCACATTGATTTCAAGATCAATACGGGTGCTCAGGTCAACATCCTGCCTTCACAGTACCTGGACAAGCTGTCGCCAAAGCCAAAGCTGCTGAAAGCCACGCAACGCCTCACCAGCTACTGTGGATCGACAATACCCTATGTAGGAGTCTGCAATATTCCTTGTCACTACAAAAATGGGCCTACACAGCAACTCACCTTTTATGTGGTTGAGTCAAACACCACACCTATAATTGGGTTTAAAGCAAGCAAAGACATGAACCTGATCAAGCTTGTTCTGAACATTGAAAAATCACCAGTCAGCAAATATAGTGATGTTTTCAAGGGTATAGGCAAACTCGAAACAGAGTGTGAAATATACTTAAAAGACAATGCAACACCCACAGTACATCCAGCTAGGAAAATACCGCTAGCAGAAGCTCAAGACCGAGTTGGAGCGCCTAGAAAGTCTCGATATCATCAAAAGGTCAGTGAGCCAACAGACTGGGTTAATGCCATGGTCATGGTGGAGAAAAAAGATGGTGGTGTGAGACTATGCATCGATCCTGTTGACCTGAACAAGGTGATAAAACGCCCCTACTATCCGGTCCCATCTTTTGAGGATGCTGTTGCTGAACTGGATGGAGCAGCAGTATTCAGCAGGCTTGATGCCCGCTCAGGCTACTGGATACTCCCACTTTCCACGCGATCCTCCTACTATACAACCTTCAGCACTATCTACAGCCAATACAGATGGAAGAGATACCCCTTTGGCCTAGTGTCTGCACAAGACGAGTTCCAAAGAAAATGGAAGAGGCGTTTGAAGGATTGGAAGGTATCAGAATACTTGTAGATGATATTCTGGTATATGGAAAGAACCGCGAGGAGCACGACCAGAGACTATCCGCCGTTCTTAGAAGAGCCAGAAAAAAAAAGAATCCGCTTCAACAGTGAAAAATGCAAATTTTCCAAAGACAAAGTCAAGTACTTTGGACATATCATTAGCAGAGACGGGATAAAACCAGACCCAGAAAAGATTAGGGCTATACAAGACATGCCAAGCCCACAGTCTAAAGAAGAGCTACAGACACTATTAGGAATGCTCAACTTCCTATCAAAATACATACCCAACCTATCCTCGAAAAATAAGCCACTGAGAGATCTTACTAAAGCCACCGATTTCAGATGGGAAACCGATCACGAAGCAAGTATGAAAGAGATCAAGAGCTGCATTTCAGAAAATCTAGCTTTCTTTGACCATAAATGCAAAGTAGTCGAACTCAAGGTTGACGCTTCAAAGCATGGACTTGGAGCTGAGCTCTCCTCAAATGGGAAGATCGTAGGATTTGCATCTAGGGCCCTTAGCACGACTGAACAGAACTATTCTCAACTAGAGAAGGAACTGTATGCGATCGTGTTTGGGTGCAAACACTTCCATCACTACATCTATGGAAGAAAAACCATCGTGACAACAGATCATCGCCCATTAGAGACCATCTTATCAAGACCACTCCATATGGCACCAGCACGACTACAGCAAATGATGATTCAGATCCAGCCATAAAACATCGAAGTACACTATAGCCCGGGGTCAGATATCCCAGTCCCAGATGCACTCTCTCGACTACACCTGCCAGACGTTGATACCAAAATGCAGAATGACATTGAAGTTTATGTGCATACAGTGATGAAATCCTTGCCAGTGAGCAACTCCAAACTAGACGAAATACGCCGCAAGACAGAAAAAGACACTCAACTCAAGGCAGTCAAAGAACTCATACTCAAAGGATGGCCCGGTACACGCCAGTCGTGCCAAACAGATGCCGTTCGATTCTGGAATATCAAAGACGAACTAGCAATCCACAATGGGTTAGTTTTGAAAGGTCAACAAATCATCCTACCCCATCCTCTCAGAACCAACATAATTCATCAGCTACACTCAGCACACCTTGGGATCGACAAAACCAAACAGCGCGTCCGGATGATTGTGTACTGGCCAGGGATGAACGCTGACATTGAGTCCTTCGTCCAAAAATGTGAAACATGTGCTAAATTTGCAGCAAATAATCAAAAGGAACCGTTGATTAGCAACCAGCCGCCCTCACTCCCATGGCAACACATTGGCATTGACCTTTTCGATTGGAACAAGACCTGCTATCTCATCACTGCCGACTATTATAGCAGATACTTTGAAATAGACAAATTGTCAAGTCAGACATCAACCGCAATCATCGACAAACTGAAAGCCAACTTCGCACGTTTCAGAATCCCTCAGCTGATAACTTCAGACAACGGCTCACAACTTTTCTCACAAGAGTTCTGAGATTTTGCGCAAGAGTGGGGAATTAGTCTGAAAACCTCCAGCCCATCCATCCGAGATCAAACGGTCTGGTGGAGAAATCAGTACAAACCTGCAAACGGATACTAACCAAAGCGAAAGAAAGTGGAAACGACCCACATATTGCACTTCTAGAATATAGAAACAACCCAGTTGACGGCCATGCCTCACCTGCTCAACTCCTCATGAGCCGCCAGCTACGGTCAGTCCTACCATCAACATACAACCAGCTAAAACCAAGAGTCACCCCCCTTCAGACCTTCCTACAACACAGATCGAAGGAACAGGAAAGACAGAAACGCTATCACGATAAGACTGCGAAACCGCTACGTGAACCTCAACTGGAAGACCAAGTTTTTATCCAGAAGAAAACAAACGGCCCCTGGACCAAAGCGAAAATCATATCATGCCATGAGAACCCCAGATCATATGTAGTGGAGACAGAAGACGGTTCCAGGCTGCAACGAAATAGAGTCCATATCTCCCGCCATTCCTTTCCCGTAGCCAAGGAAGAGGTCAGAATCCAGCCCACCACACAGGACAAAAGCAATGATATATCCCATCCCATCTTAACCGAATCACCCCAGCCAATCCGCACAGACATCAAAACCTCGCCAAGAAATGTTCCGTTACCAAGAGAAGAAGATGAACCTTCTGACCCACCCCTTGTCGCACCAACCATCGTTCCTACGCCTGAAAATGCCGCTCCCGACTGCCCAGCCACAGGGACTAAATCCCCTACCACTACATCAAAGGTGATGCTGCACACCCGCAGCGGCAGAGTGGTTAGGCCACCTAAAAGGCCGGATTTGTAGGCAGACCACCTTTCATGAAAAGAAGGGAGATGCAGCATTATGGACTAACCCGCTTGTTTATGCTTATATTGCTTGTGCTTATACATTGCTTGCTTGTGCTTATATTTATAACATTGCTTGCTTGTGCTTATATTTTGTATTTGTTCTAGGTGCTTGGGTTTATAATAAACTATAAATAGTCAAATGCTACAAATGCTACCTTAATTTTCTGCTAATAGTTGCTTTTTCTCTGCCTTTGGTTCTGAAAATGCAATTCCTGTTATTTGAGTAGAATTTTGAGCCATATCAATGTTTTTTTTTCAAAATTTAGGAAATGTATTTGCATATCCTTAAAACCTTATAAAATGGAATTGAGCAAAGTTATGAAGCTGAAAACAATTTTTTTGTACTTCAATTAAGCAGAAGATCTATCTTGAAAGGTTTCACTTTCATAAAATACATATTTTAAAGGTCATCAAAGGTTAGGGCCCTCTAGAGAGAGAAGGAGTAGAGTTAGTTGCTTCAAAATAACTTCTCAGGACATACCTTAGTCTGTAGATTCATCCCTGAAAGTTTCATTTTCCTAATCTAAACCCTTTCTGAGATAGCAAGAAGTCAATTAACTAGAATTTTACCTGTTAAAGTTGTAGCCTAGGCATCAAATTGTTAGGTAGCCTAGGGAATGAATGAGCCAACTAGTCAGCAATTCATTGGGCTTTAAGTACAATATAAATTTTACCCATAAGGTAAAATTTATTTTATATCTTTAGGTTCTCTGGCAAAGGGGATAGTTCATGTACCTAGGTTAATAAGTAGGTCTACTCTCTGTTTTGGAAATATGTCCACTTAAGAGAGGTCTGCTACTTGATTTCTACTTGATCTGCTTGACTTCATTTGGAGATATATAGGTATGGAAATATTCCCATTACTGAGCTATGAAATAGGTTAACATACAAATTGATGCCTTTTTTAAGTTCTTTTGAAATATAATAGTGATTTTATTTGGAGATCTGATTTTTATCTCCCTATCAATCCTTAATGATGATAACTTTTTTTTTATATTATTGGTCATGTAAAATAATCTACATTATATAGAGAGGACAGGAGTAGAAGTTGGTACTTCAAAACACCTTCCTGAGGCATACTTTAATATGTAGATCAATCCCTGAAAGTTTCATTTTCATAACCTAACCCTTTTCCAAGAGAGCCCACAGTAACCAAGCTATAATTTGCCACAAAGTAGGCTATTCTGGTAGCTAAAAAACAAACTTATCTTTTTAGTCAGAATCACATCCTGGATCCAAACTTAATGTGCATTTGTATCATAAATGAACTTTACCCTCATCCCCATATATATCAATTCAGGGTATATATTTGTATGTTAGGAGAGGGGGGAGGGCAAAGTTCAATCTTATCTCTATAGTCAGAATTACATCCTGAATCCAAATTTAACATTCATCGGCATCAGAAATGAACAAGACTATTCAGTCTGTTATTTGTACTAACAGATTGAATAGTCTGTTAATATAAATATTACCCAGCATCTTTTGGCTAATATTAAGGTGCTCAATTGATAAAAGAATTGTCTTAATTTTGAATTTTTTTTTCATGTCATCAAAATGTCATTTCTGTACAAAGCATAGGAAATTCCGAACACTAATCTTGTGATTTTTGAGTCATGAGGTATTTTGTTGTTATTTATTGGCTATGCTTCCAGCATCTGTCTGTTCCATCTTTTGCCTGCAGTTATAATGTTATACTTTTCAGTTGTCATTTAAGTTGTGAATATGATATTTCAGGCTAACCATACAATTTCATTTAGTGATCTTTCATAAATATGATGAGAAAATGTGTTGTCTATCAGTGACTGTTGTTTGAAGTATCTACAGCATATTCAAGTTTTAGATTATATCAGAGATGTTTAAGCAACTTCAAATGTTATTTTTTAATTAGAACAAATGAACCAGCAACATCAGTAGTTCAGACAATCTCCCACTAAAAGCAAGACAACTGGATAGTGATCATTTTGAAGTTGACTTTACAATCTCTTCTTAAAATAATGGGGCTTGTTTATGTTCATGTGAACCTGTTAGGCCAATGCCTGTTTTAAATCTATCAATAGTTTAATTATCAACAGGTTTGACACCTTCTTTTTGGGGGTGTTTTACCCCTTTTTTATAAATCATGGAAATGTTGTCAGGCTCATAATTTGCAATTAGCACTGTTAATGCTAAGGAATTTTACATACAAATACTTGAAATCATCATAAAATACAATTCTTCTGATATGTATATTGTCATCAACTTCCATTTTTCTGTTAGAGTTAATTCCTTACTATGCTCCTTACTTACATTTCGGTACCACAGACTATTGAAAAAAAAATTGACGGAGATTAGTTTCCTTTCCGACCTCTTTGTTAGTTTGCTCAGACAACCAGCACATCATTAAAAAAAAAGAACACAGTGGCAAGACAAAAGAATAGAATTTGTTTTTTAGAAGATTGTTGCATATCTAATGGGCATACACAGCCTTTTTATGTTGTCTTTAAAAAGAGATTAATGGGCAATTGTCCTAGATGATTTACTGCAGTTTAGTACCACAAATTTAATTGGATTGAATACTCCAAAGAACATGATTAAAGGTTTTGCTTTCCATACAGTTATTTTTTTTTTAGTCCATTTGGAAACAGCAAAGACACATTTATCAAAACAGGCTATGGCATTGGAAAAACGTCAGTAAAAAAAAAAAAAAAAATGCAAAAACACAAACTGTCTGAGGCTCATAAGGATTGAATTACAATGTATAGTCATCATTTATCATCACAAGCTCAAGGAACAGATGCAGCCAAGTTAGGCTAACAAGCTGCTGAAAATACTGACAAAAACAGTAAGCATTCTCAGTAGAGTAGCACTTTTTTGCACATCAGGAAATCAGTTTGTAAGGGCATAGAGAAACCACAAATGATAAAGTTGGAAGCAAAAATAAATGAAATTTAATAGAACTTTTTGAGTTACTGAAAGGTGTTTCTAGTGATATTAAATTTGTTTTTGATTGTATTCCAAAAATGACTTACCATACTTATATGTTTAAAGATTCTTGAAATGAGGTTTTTCACACTTCTAGGAATAGTTTAGGAAAAGAGTGTTGATGAGATCAATAATTGGGTTTTTGCTTTAATTGTTAACAAAGCCAGCAATGTTAGTACAAAGGGACAGATGTCTATTTGCATCTGAAATACAAACAAAGCAAAAGTGTTTGAACTATGTGTAAGATTTGATGAGCCTTCTGAGCTAACTGCAAATTTTCTTCTGAAAAATATTAAACTTTTTGAAATAAGCAGTTTAGCAGATCACTACAACATACTTATAGACCAAAACAATTCTTTGTTTCTATTTCACTTTGCCTGAACAAAGACTATTGTATTCTAATCTTTCAAAGATTGTACAAATTCTGCTCACTCTCTGTGTAACCAGCGCTATGGCTGAAAGAAGCTTTGCTATTATGAAGAGAGTAAAAAATTACCTGAGATCCACAATCTCTAAACAATGCTTAAAACATCTTTTGATTTCGTCAATTGACAGATAAGGAAGTGAAAAGCTCATAAAGAATCCTGACAAAATCCTAGAATTTGTATCTCTATTAGACACAGAAGCCTACAGTTGTAAATCTGGGCTATGGTAATAACTTTGCAAATCTTGACTAATTAGTAAATCATAACAATATGATTGATCATACAAGTGTTCTTATGAAAGCCAACTTTCATAATTATTATTATTATTTTTTTTATCACAAAAACACTCATACAGAAAAGTAACTTTTATGCTACTATTTTATGTTGATCAATAACAACAAAACTGTATTTCAATACAACATATCAAACCTAGATTTGTAAAATCGCGTAAGAAAATTGGAACCCACATCCCATGGTAACCTTACCCCCTCCCCAGATTATGAGGCCTAAAACCACTACTGACTAGCTGGTTGATAGTAAAAAAAAGATTGTCCATACACTTTTTTAAATTTTCAGCTCTCTGAACTGAATTCATAGAGCTCAATGAATGGTAGATAGAAAAACAAATTAAATGTCAGTTTAAACTTGCAATTCAGAGAGACGTGCTGATAGAATTTTAGTCCTGTTTGGTGAAATTTACTAGGTAAAAGAAATGTGTTCAACATTTTCTTAAAATTCTGTTTGCTGCTAAGATAGTTATGACCAAAGTGCAGGACAGCACTTTGGTTATTTTTCCATTGTAGTACAACAGTTTTTCTCCAAAGTATTGTTGGGAATAGCCAAGGTTTATTTTAGGGCTCAAGTACAGAGTTTTTACCTTTTTGCACCACTTTGATCATTTAATTTGAATTTTTATTTAAAATAATTGTAAACTAACTTCAGAAGTTTTGATTACATGGTTAAAATAACAAATATAGGCAACCAATTAGGCCTTTAATGATTACCCTTTCAGCTTTTATGGTGGGGAAGGGGCTGCAGCAAGTACACTGTTGGAATCTCCATGATTGAAAATCCTATACAGGAAATTTAAATTGTTGCTTGAACAACAAGGAAAATAATTTTTTTTTGCATGGGTAGTAGTGATGTGTCCTCTTTTTTAACATTTTTTCTTTCTCCACTGCTAGCAGGTGCTAAAACATTGCAGAGAGCTTTTTAGTGGCTCATTTGAAAGGTAATTTCTATATCTAATGCTTTTTGTAATTAGTTAAGAATAATATTTAAACAAAATCCATTTTTTTTGAGAAACTGCATCTTCATGTACAAAATCATGTTATGTTGGGTATGATGTTGTATTTGATGGAATCTGCTGCCTGATTCTCTTCAGTTTGTTCTTTACTATAGGCTATCAAGCTTAGAAAAAGTTGAGGTTTTTTCATGTGTGTGATATATAACATAAATTTGATAAATTAAATGAAAACTTACCAAGTTTGAAGTTTGGTTGCAATTCTACTCCAAAGAGGGAGCACCAGCATAGCTTAGAGTTCAACTGAGATAGGCGTCCCCAATCACATGGATTGACCAAGAATAATACCAGTATTTCAAAGTCCTTGTAGTGTGTGGTGGTTAAGTTCATGGTGAAGCACTGAGTTCAACAGGAAGGGAAATTGGGAGGGCAGTTGAACCCTCAGCTATACTGCTGCTCCTTCTTTGGAGTAGAATTACAACCAAACTTAAAACTTGGTAAGTTTTTATTTAATTTATCAATTCTACCTCAAAGCCTTAGCTATGCTTTCAATTTAAACTGAAATTTTAAAGCTCAACATCAGCTAAACCAGCATTAATAATCAATAATAGCCCTATTTGTAAAAAGAGGCTATTGTATGAAAATTCATCAATAGTAAGGTAGTTCAATACAACACAATGAATACATTCCAAAGACAGATAATTGTCATCCACTTTCTGTTGGTTTGTCATACAACCTTGCAAGTATCTTGGCATTTGTCCAGCCTACATATCTTATGGTTTGATCCACATCCACTCGTCTAGCTTTAAGATGACACATTGAGGCAGACCTGGTGCTATGAGCACCATAAACACTGAGATCTATTACTGCAAGAAATAACACTTCTTAGATCCACCTGGAAATAGATGACTTGGATGCAGCAATATGAGGCATACATAATGTAAGAAAAATTCGTCATCTCTATTTTGATATTATGTCGTTCTAATATAGGTATCTAGATGCATCACCAGACACAGGGAAGACCGAAATTTAACCACTGATTTGTTATTGCATGGTCTCATGGTTTTTAACAACACATTGGTTTGAAAACCAATCTTTTCTACCAACCATCTTTGCTATGTGTCATATTACTAAGTGACAAACTGGCCTAAATCTGAACTCTTTCACAAGCTGATAAAACCAATAAAACTGCTAATTTTTGTGCAAGTGCCTTTGGTTGAAGATTTTCTGTATATGAAGCTGGTAATCTAAAAAAAACGCCAATATGCGTTTTACATCCCAAATTCTAGAAAGCCTTGGAAGACTAGGCCTTCAACTAAGGACTCTTCTCAAAAAATTCTTGTTATCGGATTACTGCCTAACTGAAGGCTTGGTAAAATTGCAGATGAAGCACTGCTTGCAGTTTATTGATAGCACTATATCCAACGCCTGAGTGAAAAAGCTCTGCAAGAAGGGTCAAGGTCTTCAGTAGAGTTGCCTTCAAGGGCTGGATCTCGTTTCTTTCAGAAAAGCCAATCCTTTTCTAATGTAAACCATTTACTGGTGCTTAGTCGAATCCTGCCATCCATCCATGATAATATGAACTATGGAACAAGAATGTCCTTGGTGGTAAACACCTTGCTGGACACAACACAAGCCACTAGGCATAACATCTTGAACTATGGAAGGTGCAAGGTCTTTTTCTGTTGAAGAGACACAATAAAAATATCATCTGGTAGAAGTATGAGACTTTCTACTAAAAGGCTTTGTAGGAGGGAATATCAAATTTATGTGGTCCAGTTTTGAAAGATCAAGGTACCTGTTGCCTGATCTGTTTCTACCTTCTGAAGGCCTTCAGAAGCAAACTAGAGGGGGTAATGCATGGAAGAAATGAGGCTTCCAACTTGTTGTAATTGCATCTTCAAAAATCATTCTGAATGTAGTTTCCAAGAAACAAACGGTTTCATCTAAAAATGTCAACTTGTTGCAATGAAACCAATGTGTATTGACTGAGATACCAAAGAGTTCAAAATTTTTAAATATTCCAGAATTTCCATTCTTTTTCATTATCAAATTTTCGTGATGCTTCATCTGTAATATTAGGCACTCAAGGCATATATTGTGCAGAATTCACCCTTTGTCCTGCAAAACTAACTGCCAGACCTTATTTGCAAAATAATTACAAAACTCAGATTTTGGTCATCTCTTTTTGTTTATGTAAGCTATTGTGGCTGTGTTGTCTGAACACAGCACGAATGCATGCCTTTGCTATCCCAAGCAAAGCTTTTTAATCCCAGATAAACAGCTTTTGTTCCTGAAACATTGATGTCAAATCCCTTTTCCTCTGAGGATTATTTACCTGTGGCCGTTTTCATGGAATCTTCATCCACAATACCCAGCCTAGTTTTGATTTATCACTGCACAAATATTTGTTAAGTGATCTAGGCTATATTGCTTTAGAGAATTATTGGCAATATCCAACTACCATTGTAGTTCTGAACCTACATTGGATGTTAGTCTTAGCTTTGCCACAAAATTGTCCTGCACATGTTTTTGTGCTTGAGCAGTCAATGCCTCCACTTTTCGGTAAAATAAAGGCCCTAATTGCTGCAATATTTTGGATGGGGACCTTGTTCTGCCAGGGGCGATGACAGTAGGCCCCCTACCTTGCATGTTTTTGGTCTTCCAAATGATTTTTCCAAATCCACAATGGATTTGGCTTTGGATATTGTTTTGGCAACATCCTTGCCAAAAACGTACTCCATCACTTTGACTTCAGGAGCACATAAAGCTGATGCTACCATGGGATCTGGACTCACTTCAATATCATCGCAAGACGTCTTTTCTAGACTGAGATCATAATCGATGAGACCAAGCATATGAACTGTATCTGTTAGGATTTAAACCTTTCCTTTGATATTATATATTTGCTGCCTCTAAAACATAAAAGGTTGAATGAACAATAGTCCACTGCATTCATAATCCCTTAGCATCCCTCTGTTTAGCCTGTGATGAGAGGAAAGGCCAAATTTTACTGCACACCTTGGGGACAACTTTTTGTCAGTATTTGCAGGCCTAGGGTGGCACTCAAATAAATCCTTCTGCTTCCCTATTTCCAGAGGCTCAGAGTAAGCTCTGTTTGTAACTTTGACAAGTTTTTATGGATCATGGGACCTTCCTTGGTACCAAAACGTTCTTCTGAAACCTTTTTAAATAGAGCGTTATTTGACGTCTTTCAATCATTTGCCTTTATGCTTCTTTTACAGGTCTTCTGCTTTCTATCATTTCTTTGGTCATGAATTTCTTATGGGGCACACAGAGCCAGTTCTGGTGGTTTTAGAACCTATTTGTGGGCTCTGAGAGCTAGATCTTGGATTTCTAGAACTAATTTTTGGGCTCCGAGAGCCATATTAGACACAAGTTTGAAACTCAGGGCTCTGAGAGCCATGATTTGTTCTTTGATCACTATCCACTGCTGGGAAGGCTGAAACAAGAATGCCTAGAGTTTTGGCCAATTCTTGAATCGTAGTTGATACTTGACTAAGAATTTTTGAAACCACATCCCAAACTTTTTGAATTCTTTCTATAGGAAAATCTATACTTTGTGAATCTAGCAGAAAACCCAGAAATTCTGTTTGTTGCCTTGAAATAAGAACCGACTTTTCCGACTGAATCACAAACCTCAATTCAGACAGTAATTTCACTGTTTCGTGATTGTTATTTTCACATTCTAAAAATAACCTTGCCAAAAAAGCTAAAATATCTATGGTAACAACAGACAAATACCCTTTTCGTCAGAGTTGGAGAAAATGGGTTTCATGAGTTTTGTAAGAGCACTTTGGAATCCTGACAACCAATTTGCCATACATGTGTAAACCTAGCAACAATCTACTTCAAGCAATGCCACATTTGATCATCAAGATCAACAAGATACGAATAATAAAACTTTTGAAAAGTGAAACTTTTGTTCTTTGTTTTCAAAGCTTTCAATGGTGTTTTCTCAAATTTAATCTTATGGTCTGAAGCTACAATATTCATAATATTCAAATCACGGTTATTGACTGCCTTTTCTAGACAAACTTACTAATTTTCTCCATTTTCAAATTATCTACCAGCTGTTGCAACTGGCTACTGAAATTTACAACAAAATCATAAAAATCAAGGGCAGCGTATGCTAAATACTCCACACCAGCTATTTGCGATCCCATTTCTGAAAACTCTAGAGTTCGGGCCTTTCTTGAAGGTCCTGGCCCTGCCTGAATGAGCGCGATATTGCCTTCTATAGTTCTCACAATCATAATCGTCATCCATGAAATTGTCCAACAATTCAATCATTGTCTCATCATAACACAGTAGAAGTAACGTATATACTAAAACTCTGCATTGTAATTACTCAGTAGTTAGTTTGGTGTTAATTCAAACAAACATCAACTGGTATTACTCTTGGTCAATCCAGCGTAGTAGAATGTTAAATTAAGTTTTATTACGGGCAAGTGTGAGTACAATTCTGTTTATGTGGAAAGTCCTATAATTTCAGTAAGAGTCCAGAAGGCTAAGTGAGTGAAAACAGTACTCATGTAGTCATATATGGCTTTACGGATTTCCAAGAACTTCTGGAAGTTTGGATGGTGGCAGCTAATGGAGCTCTCTGCATAATTATTAGTTATTACTTTGTAGAATTGTTAATCCTACATCTACAATGCTGTAGATGCAGGAAAAATGAACCTCAAACCTTGGTCTAATAGTAACTTATTTTGGAATGTCATATCCCATTCCCAAACAAAAAATATGAAACTCATAAAAACTATTATCAAAGGCAGAGGTACCAAGGGAATGCACACTCCCTTTGTTCTTGTTTTTTTTTTTATTATTATTATCCAAATTATGGTCCAATCTTATCTAGAGCCTTTTTGAAGTCCTTTGTTTCATGCCAGTAAAGAATTACTTTAGGAATTACATCTTGTGACAAAGGTGCAGATAGGTTGGACCATTTGGGTTGAATCCTTAGCAGACCCTTAATTCATTGCTAAACAGGATTGAAAAAATAAAGTGCCACCTGTGAGGTACCAAACTCTATTTTTCCCACATTTTAGCAGTTGGTGACAAATTACATTAATCCGTTTTATTTATACTTTTCACTGATTTATTAGCATTTGTTATAGTTTTACTCTTGGTTTTGTCTGATATTTCTAACTTTTGTAATCCCACTGACTTTTAATTCTTTTTATTTCTGGCTTTCTTCTTGTCAAACTGAGAGGAAAGTTGAACGTTCCCCTGTGTGCAAGTGTGTACTTTGACATTTTCAGGTTGTTTTTTTTTCAGGAGCAAATCCCCCCCAAAAAAGCCAAAAATTACTGATTACTCTGAAGAAAATATAGAGCTTCAGGAAACTATTGACCTTGGAAGTTCCTGGCTGGAATTTTGGAATATAAATGGTGAAAAGCTAATCTTGGATTCTTGGACTTCTCTATATAAAGATTATGTTATTAGTGATAACACATCAAGTCAGGATATCTCATGTACTTTAGACACAGTACCTGCTATTGAAAACAGATCAGCTGATTGGGAATCTCTCTGGGAGACACATTGTAATGAAATATACTATAAGTATTGTGATCTATTTTATAGTGGACAGATATCTAATATTGATGGTGAGACAAGTTTAAGCATTAATTATGACAACTGTAAGGTTTCTTCAGATAAAACACTCGAAACCAGTGAAGATTTGCCTATTGCAGATTCTGTAGATTATCAAGTAGTTAATTTAATTGATAACTTACAGATCAAGGATGAGTGTCTCAGTTTGGTGACTGCTGAACTTGAATCGAAAAAAGAATCAGACAAACCAGAGAAGATTCCTAGCGGAGGTGAAATTGTGGAAAACGCGTTTATTGAAGAGGTAGATGTTGAAGCAAATAATGAGCTTACAGTTGGCTGTATAGGAGAAACGCTAGTGAGTACAAAGGACGTAAAAGAAAGTTTTTCTGATACTTTTGACACAAAAGAGCCAAGTGAGATGAAACGAAAAAGATTTACGAAAAAAAAGAAGCCTAGGTGAGTTATTTTTTTTTGTCATTCACTAATGTTCCCTGTTGATTTCAACTAAAAAAGATAAAAATTGAGGAAGTGAAAGCACTTGACTCCTTAAAGCCCTGCTGAAGAAATTTGGGTATCAATATAATAGAAGGACATAAATAGTTTAAGATATTTTTGAACATGTTTGAGTTTTTTTGCTAATTTAAGATTGTGTTTAAATTTTATTTTATATTTGTCATTTGAAAATGTTTATAGTTTGAATGTGAGTTTGCGTTTTTTGCTGCTTTGACTTTATGATATTATATCAGTGATTGTGGTCACTTTTAAATTATACTGCCTATAAAGGAAAAATTTGGCCCAAAAGCTAAATTGATGTTATTTTTTTTTTTGGTTTGCCAAACATTGAGATGTAGAATACAGTAAGTTATTGTGACAAAACCTGAAATGATTTTAAGTGTGCCTGAAAGTATAAGGGAATAGATGCCCTTCTGTAAGGTCAAAAAAACATTAAAAAATAATTGTTTCGTAATATTCAGTATAAGTACAGCAATAGTTTTCTTCACCTGAAAAAATATCCATAGGCTTAACCCCCTCTCACAAATACTTCCTTGAAGTTCCTTCTGCCTTGAATCATTTCTTTTACAGACATTAAGACAAAATATTCAAACAAGATCATATTTTAAATAACAGCAGAACCATCAAAAAGAGAATATGTATTCCCTAACTTTTTCAATTATGAGAGTTTTTCTTCATATTCATTTTGGAGCAGGGGACAATTTACTCTGTAATTTCTTTTCTTCTGAATATTCTTTTTTATGGCACTTGGTATTAACCAAGTGACATATAGCAATTGCAAATTCTGTTGGTATGTCGGTCCTGGTTTTGCTACTTTAGGCACTTCCAGGTAAGCTAGGACGATGAAATTTGGCAGGCGTATCAGGGACCGGACCAGATTAAATTAGAAATAGTCGTTTTCCTGATTTGACAATCTGGGGGGGGGGGGAGTGGGGGGCCTGTCAATTCTGAAAAATTAGAAAAATGAGGTATTTTTAACTTACGAACAGGTGATCGGATCTCAATGAAATTTAATATTTAGAAGGATATCGTGTCTCAGAGCTCTTATTTTAAATCCCGGACAGATCTGGTGACATTGGGGGGTGAGTTGGGAGGGGGAAACCTAAAACTTGGAAAACACTTAGAGTGGAGGGATCGGGATGAAACTTGGTGGGAAAAATAAGCACAAGTCCTAGATACATTATTGACATAACCGGAACGGATCCGCTCTCTTTGGGGTAGTTGGGGGGGGGGGGCTAATTCTGAAAAATTAGAAAAAATGAGGTATTTTTAACTTACGAACGGGTGATCGGATCTCAATGAAATTTGATATTTAGAGGGATAACGTGTCTCAGAGCTCTTATTTTAAATCCCGACCGGATCTGGTGGCATTGGGGGGAGTTTGGGGTGGGGGAACCTAAAATCATGGAAAACGCTTAGATTGGAGGGATCGGGATGAAACTTGGTGGGGAAAATAAGCAGAAGTCTTGGATACGTGATTTACATAATTGGAACGGATCCGCTCTATTGGGGGGGGGGGGGAGTTAATTCTGAAAAATTAGAAAATATGACGAATTTTTAACTTACGAAGGAGTGATCGGATCTTCATGAAACTTCATATTTAGAAGGACCTCGTGACTCAGATCTCTTATTTTAAATCTCAACCGGATCCAGCGCAATTGGGGGGGGGGCAGTTGAGGGGAACCGGAAATCTTAGAAAATACTTAAAGCGGTGAGATCAGGATGAAACTGGATGGGAAGAATAAAGACTTGTCTAAGACACGTGACTGACATAATAGGACCGGATCTGCTCTCTTTGGTGGAGTTGGGGGGGTAATTTGGAAAAATAAGGTATTTGTAACTTACGAAAGGGTGACCAGATCTTAATGAAATTTGATATTTAGAAGGGTCTTGCGCTTTAAAGCTCTAATTTTAAATTCGCACCAGATCCTGTGACATTGGGGGGAGTTGGAGGGGGAAACCGGAATTCCCGGAAAACGTGAAAATTGGGGTATTTTTATTTTACGAAGAGGTGATCGGATTTTAACGAAATTTGATATTTAGAAGGAATCCATGTCTCATAGCTCTTATTTCAAATCACAACCAGATCTTTTGACATTGGGGGGAGTTGGAGGGGGAAATCTTGGAAAACACTTGGAGTGGAGGAATCGAGATGAAGCTTGGTGGATAGAATAAGCAAATGTCCTTGATACGTCATTGACGGAACCGTACTGGATTCGCTCTCTTTGGGGGATTTAGGGGGAGGGGTTCAGTGATTTGGCGAGTTTGGTGCTTTTGGACGTGCTAGGACGATGAAAATTGGTAGGCGTGTAAGGGAGATGCACAAATTGACTTGATTAAGTCGTTTTCACAGATTCGACCATCTGGGGGGCTAAAGGGAGAGGAAAAATTAGGTATTTATAACATACGAGTGGGTGATCGGATCTTAATAAATTTTGATATTTAGAAGGACATCGTGACTCAGAGCTCTTATTTTAAATCCTGACCGGCATTAAGCCTCTTATTTTCCTTTTAAATCAATCTATTGATTCATAGAATTTTGCTAGAGCTCATACCATATGATCTCATGGCTCTTAGCTCTTCTTGCCTCGTCACAAGTGCCTTATGAGCTCTTAGCTCTTGTTGAGACTAATCATCAAATAGAAAAGACCAGATCATATGTCGCAACATGCTGCCTGTTTTTTGGCCATAGTGAGATTCCCAATAGAGATTTTTTCTATCTGAAATATGTAGGCTACATGCTATTTTTGTCAAGAAGATGCCAAAGTGCCAATGAATTGTTGACTCTGGCTAGTATACACCAGTGTATTATACTTTGGAACAAGTAATAATTTCCGAAGCTTTTTGCTATTTTTCACCAAGTTGTGCAAGCAGGAGGGAGTGTCTCAATTTGGCACTAGTGCCAGTTGAAAGGCCAAGATGCTAGTCTATCTTGAGATGGGGATAAAGTTTACTTAGTAGTTGCATTCTTATTGTAGGTTGAGACTGGCCAAAAATAAGAATCTCACTCTAAGATATATTAAGTGCAATTAAGCACAATCAAATGTTTTCAGTTCATGAAAATGTTCAGCAAAAGTTCAAAATATATTCACTATAATTAAACTAAAAAGGGTCCAGTCCATACATCTAAATGTGTGTCTCATCGCAAAATTCTCCTGTAATATTTGATACCACTATTATAGAGATCTGGTGACAATGTACTTCCTTGTTGAATACCAAGGGTCATATAATTATGGTAGAGGTTAAGCATTTCGAAAATACTAAAAAGCACTTTTTTCAGATTGCAATTTAAACAAGGTGCAAAATGTCCATCTTTCTGCTAAGAGTGGGGTTTGGGGTGGGTTGAAAAAGGAGGTGTTCGAAAGTCATCTGTCCCAATAATGTTTGCCAATATTTCAGGTTGAATAGCCTTGGGTGATTCAGGTTCAAACCAGAAGAAACCTTGCTACTTTTCTGGTAAAAAGTTGGGAGTGGGAGGAAAATCAAGGGGTGGTGGTATATCAATATGGCTACTTTTTGCCTCCATTTGTACAGATTGGAAATCCTTGCATAATTCTGTTTTGGACAAAATGCAACACGTGTATTTTTCTATGAACCACCATTTCCGGTTGATGCTTCTACAACAAAATTTGGAGACCACTCCGCCAAAAGAAATCAGGTCGCATCCAAACGTCCAAACCACACTTTGGAGATCATTGCTCAATTTACATCAAATTTTTGTTAAAATCTGACTGCTTAATATAGTGTATGTCCCAATTATCAGAATTTATTCTTTGTTGTCTTAGTTTTCATAGAGGTTGATTTGGCTCTGGACCTAAGAATATCCTTAGTTGGATGTTAGTTCTTCCTTCCCATCAGTTTATATTTATGTCTGACTATATTTCTTTTAACTTTCTATATTTTTTTTATACGGTTATGTTCATAGTGTATTTCGTGATTGCAAATGATGATTTTCCAGAACAAGCCTTGCCATTGGAAACATATTTAAACGTTGCCAAGAAGAAAGAATATGGACAAGTCCTAGTCAGTCTACTACTTTGGAGGAGGGTGATATAGATTCTGAATCTTTCAATCATATAAGTGAAAATGTGGATGGGCTTTATTTGAAAACAAGGTAAGAATCCCAGCTACCTTTAAACACAAAGTGGCACACATATAACTGATCCTTATGAAGATTTTGATAATCACTAATTTTGTTGGAGGGGGGGGGGATTGATGCTCTTTGTCCTTTTGATTGTCACTGCGCACTTCTTTGCACAAATATATTTTTTTAATCTGAACATTTTTCTCCATTAAAACTAGAAAAAAAATTACCTCGAAAGATTGTCCTTTTATTTTATTGTTATCCATCTGACTCCACCACCCTAAGGCATGTATGCAACTATGTATTACCAAATATGCTGGCTCAAGCAAAAACAAAAAAGAAAAGTAAAACAAAAGCAAAAACAAAAAGGAAATTTTGACCAAGAAAGGTTTTGGCCAAGATCAAGTTCGCCCTTCATGTAGACTGGATGGAGGAAACAAAAGGAAATTTTGACCAAGTAAAGTTTTGGCCAAGACCAAGTTCGCCCTTCATGTAGGCTGGATGGAGGAAACAAAAGGAAATTTTGACCAAGAAAGGTTTTGGCCAAGACCAAGTTCGCCCTTCATGTAGGCTGGGTAATGTCTCCCCTCCTCCAACATGGAACTTTTGTATTATCTTTTTTTTTACCCTTATGTTTTGTTTTGGTATAAGTGTGCATGGCGGCAGCACAATTACTCCAAGGGTAAGATCGTTCAAAATCTAGAAAATGCGGCGAGCTTTGACGTCTACCATCTCTTTTTCTGATGTAGTATGGTAGTTCTACCCTGTGTTGCAGTTTAGAAAAAAAAATTAAATTCCTTGGTATTTTTTCTCCTTGTCTCAGTTCTGTAGCATGTTACAGAAAATCCATTACTGGCTTACTGTTTTATAATTCCATACAACAAAATTAACGCCATCTTGTGTTAATTCTGAACTGTCTGATGATTTAACACTTAGTCAGAATGAGGTTGGTTGGGATATTTTAATGCTGTGAACAAACTACCACCTGTAAATATGGAAAAGATACGATTGTTGGTGCAGAAAGTTTTTGTATTATCCTAGATCGAAAATTTTTAACTAATACACTGACTCATGAACTATTCCCTCCCCAACACAACCCAACGAGCAGTCACCATTCAAGAAACAAAGGCCTAAAAATCTCCAATCAAATGCAAACGAAAAGATATAAGAGAATAAAATAAAAAAGATATTAATTTCGAAAATTTCTATCACAAACCCCAAAGGACCGAATTCGAATTTAAGAGTCATAAAAATCAATACAAACCAAAAAATTGTAAAAGAAATACAAGAAAATTAAAATACTGGCAAACAATGCCAAAACAACAATATCAAAATGAAATGTCACTTTGTTAGTACAGTAATAAAATTAAAAAATGTCAGTGCAACTTAAAAAGATAAAAATAAGTAAAACTAAAAAGATTTAGATAATATGTACATTAAAAAAGAAGTTTTCAAGGGACATATAAAAAAGGGAGGGAGAGAGAGGGGGGGGGAACAAGTGGACGAATACAATACTGGAGGTTTATACCGTGTTTTATTTCTATATCTGACGCCTAATTCCATATTGAATTGTTTACTTTTGATTGTTTTTCTGTGGATAATAAGGTCAGCTAAACTCAATTTTAGACTGGACATTCGAGTGACTAAATTCTAAAGGAAATAAGTATTATTTGTTGACCTCCCCACATGTTGGCCCAGTTGAAACCGATGAAGGGGTGGACGAATTCCAGGACAGAGAAATCAATCAAGGGCGAGGAAACGAGTTCTGACTAAAAAAAGCCTTAAACAGTAGAATTCGAGTGGAGATTTAAAGAGAAGAGCATCAAAAGAAAGAAAGGAAACGTCCCAAGGATGTCACAAAGATCAAGATCTCCAACTACTCTAGTCAATACTGCACATTCCTCAACGCCACTGATTAACCTAAATCCAGGCATTCTGATGAGTTCAAGATTAGTTTGTGTGCATTATTGAGTCTTGGATCACGTTGACACAAAATATTTTCAAATTTGTCATTTCGTTCAGGCCAAATTTTGCCTTAGCGCAGCGTTTTCCAAACTGGTAGGCGCGCCTCTCTAGGGAGGTATGGACTAGTCTAAGGGGAGGCACGAACATTTGCCAGGATGGACAAAAAATCAAATAATATTAAAACAACGCAGTCGTAAAAATATCTTACCCTTTCTTGATCTTTTACATTACGTGTAGAAGAAGGAACTGATTTTGTTAAATCCGCATATTTAATTGGATGTTATTTATATGCTGAAGAAGAGAATAGTATAACTGGATATTTTTTCAAGTCATTCGTGGCCAAGCCACATCCAGTAAGATCCACTTAAAGACGGATCCACTGAAGAAGAACTTAAAGACGTTTTTACAAAAGTAACAAAAGCTATAAACTACGTAAAAAACAGTTTATTAGAGATTATTTACAAGCTATGTGACAATATGGGAACTATTTACACCTCCCTTTTGTACTCTTTTGAAGAACGCTGGCTACATCGTGCCATAGCAATTAAGAGGATAGTGTAAAGTTTAAACTGGCCCAATATAGATCCTAACGCTGTACGTGGTAACGCTGTCAAACGGGGCACTACCATAGATTTTAGTCCAAAATAGCCTGAATCTCCCCTACATTTTTTTCTTATAAAAAAGATCTATATCTAACCGCATGTCCCTGGTTTTTGAGGTCGGACTGGACTGATTTTTCCCCTGGAGTGTTACTTACGTTATTCGAAAAATGAAAATGGAGCATGAATATGATAGATGTTAGGAAGAGATTTAGGGTAGACAGTTGCTTGATCGATGGTAGAGTGCAGAAGAAGTAAAAATAAGGTATAACTTCCTGGTCGAAGGGTATATTTGGAAGGAAATATAAAAATCAAAGTCTTATAACATCGTACACAGCAAACGGGTTTAATTTTTTTTTTTTGGGGGGGAGAGGGGGTAAATTTTACTAAAAAACAACGCTATATACATCAAAAATGTACTTAGAGAAGTGTCATTGGCAAACACCAAAAAATCGTGTCTTAATACGCTTAATATAGTGTCTCTTTTTAGCTAACTTATAAATGTTGGTGTATTGGCCGAATTAGCCAATCATGTGCGTTCTACTCCTGAAAAATCTAACTCCGTTTTCTTTTAACGTAATTTATTGTTATTCGGAGTAGTAGTATTACAGGTTTGTAAGGTTTTACTGACTGGCAAGTCATGTAAACTTCCGTAGCAAATTTGCATAACTAAAAAAGAAAAATGATTAACATCTAACCTATATTTAAAATTTTGCTAAAGCCTGAAGTGTTGAATTTAAAAGAATTTTAAAATGAATTTAGGACCAATGATAATTTATTCGAATTTGTGTTAAAGTCTAAAGTCATCAATTAAGAAGAGCATACGCAAGAATTTATGAGGGGCAGCACTGATCCACTAAAGCTCAAAATGTACCGGACTTCCCCCAAACATTTTTGTTTCGACCATTTGATTCACCCCCAAAACATTTGCCATACTCGTAAAAAAGCGTAACAAAAATGAATATAAAAAAGTTTTAATGAGTATTTTAAAGTTTTGTAACCCTTCTAAAAACGCTTTTGTACCCCCCTCCCCCCCACAAAAAATACTGGATACGAACCTGCTTCTGTTGCTTTTTTTGGTTACAAGGACAGGTAACAAGCCCGTTGTTCAACCATGCAACGCGGAAATTAGAGCCCGGCTGCTGTATTACCAAGCAGAGTATAAGTACCTGCAGCCACAGGTACTCCCACTCTGAACCGAGGCCTTAGCTGTTTTTTTCCTCCTGAAGAACATACGCAAGAATTTATGAGGGGCTGCACTGATCCACTAAAGCTCCATGTGAAAACTGTTGCGAACTATTGAAGATTCATAGAAGAATGCAGAATTTCATTCTGCATTTTATGGAGTTACTATCCAGTGAGTAAAACAAGATAAGACCTATCATAATTATACAAAGAATAGATGATGATAATCCCCCAAATGATCCTATGTCTTTAAAAGAGATTGACGTCGAGGACTAAGGTCGAGATTGAGGCTAATTTCAATTCAAATTTTCATCTTTTTTATTGATTTAGTTTTCTGAAATTCAAAACAGGCCAGTAAAAATTTATAAAATAAAATGATTAGGTTGTCGTTTATTTTTTGCTGAGCGATAGAAAGGCTCTGGGAGTCTACTGTCCTTTCTCTTCCTAATATGTGAAGCCTCTAGTTTTAAATAGTTATATTTTTCAATTTAGAGTGTGTCATTTTGAAATTAGAGAAAAGAAGACGAAGAGAAATGTAAAGCTACAGTTTTGCAATATGTAAATATAATGTATAAACATAATATGTAATTATAAAGCCGCACACATGATACTCTACAATATATGATATAATTACATATTATAGTATACATGTATAATATATGATCTTACTATAATATAATAAGTGTAATCCAGCCATAGCCATAGGCAGCGCAATAGCGCTGCGTAAGTAAAGAGCAATGTTGGCACAATATTTTGTTATCGTTTTTTGTTTAGACCACGGCTTTCGTATCGAAGTAATTGTCGTAGGAATTTCGAGAATGGCTCATTCGACTGGAAATTGGAAGGGCTAGTGCCCCTTTTCATAGTCGAAAGTGATTGGAGGGCAACTACCCCCCCTCCCATGCCTATCATCTCCCCAAACACTTCTGATCAAAATTTTGAGATAGCTATTTTCTTGAGCGTAGTTGAAAGGTCTGGGAATTCTGTCTTTGAGGGTGACAACCCTCCAAAGCCCTCTGGACAAAGGTTGTAAATTGTGCCTTGGCAGCATATAAGGTTGGAAATATCTCGGAAACATCTGGAAATACCATTGTTGGAAATATCTCGAGGTACTTGGAGTCCAATTTTTCACTGAAAGCACACACCCTTTGCTCAAGAGAAACGTTCATTGAAACCTCTGGGATATCATATTTGGCAATCCAGCGGCCATATTCTTAAATTAGTGATATTTGCGTAACTAATTTTGTCAGGCATAGTAGCAAAAGGCAGTTTTACGCTTATTATTACGGTAGATTATTTGATTTTTTTTTGCTCATTTTTGGTTTAATGGAGTTCTTTACTTTTCTTTGAAAAACTTATTTGTGGAAAAAGTTCTTTTTAATTAATAAACAGCAATAGTCACGTTGTCACTGTGTTTTGTGCGGTAAGAATTTTTAACTACATTTGTTCTGTGCGACATCTCTAGTGGCTTGGATTCAAATAAGAAATTTGAAATAACTTTAATTCATGTAGTAGTCCTATGCCCAGTTTGTGGTTTTTGGTTTGTCTATTTTTTTTAGGTTGATATATTTTTTTTTTATTTTCTTCTTCTTTTCTTGTTTTGAGTCTCTTAATGCCGGGAATCCTTGCATTTTTCCCGCCATAAAGCCTTACGGGGGCGACTATGCTGAAGTGTTTTTGTTGTTAATCTATTGATTGAGTAAATTGATTGATTGATTGACTCTTTCTTTTTCAAATTTAGTACGCATCAGGCTGGAATTAGAGAAAAGGAAGGTGGAGAGACACGTGAAGTTATTACAAATATTGAAACTGACAGCAAAGAAGGAGAGGATGAAACTAGAATTGACGAAAGTAGAGGAATTGAAAAGCTAGAAACAGAAAAAGAAACTAGAACTAGGAATGCTAGAAATTCGGAAGAGACTGTAGATAGCTCAAACTATGAGAGAAATGGCAAAGGACACAACCATGAAGAAACTACTGAGTATGAAGAAGCTTTTAAAGACAATGGAGAATATTTACATGAAGCTTGCCAAAGTGAACAAAGTATTGCAGGAGAGTTTTGTAAAGATAGTTGTAAAGAAATTGACAAAGAAAATGGGGAAATTAGTGACACTGAATCGGTTATAGAATTTTTGGAAAATGAAGGGTTTTCCTGCAGTCCACCTGAGGAAATACCAACAAAAAGGCATCTATCTTTCAGTAGAAATAAGCAATCAAGGAGGAAGAAGAAGAAGCCAAAAATTGAAAAAATAGGAGATAGTGCTGATGGCATCTTGGCCAAGGTTAGTACACCGTTTCTCTCCTTTTTTGAGGGAGGAGGGGGAGTTGGGGTTAAGTTTGATTAGTTCTATCTCGATGTGACTTAAAGTGTTTTAAAGTTCGTAATGTCTGCAAGACATTTCTATTAATTTATAAGAAATATCGCCCAAAACAAAAAACACTTGTAATTAAATTTATATATAAGGCCAATTTTTTTTATATGGGGAAGCCATATAGCTTTTTTTATTCGGAGAAACCGAGTTTATACTTCTAGATATCTTAAATATTCGCCAATACATTTTATATGTAGAATAGTGAGTTTTCTGGAATTGTGTTTATTATAAGAAAATCCTAGTTTATTAAGTAAATGTAGTGTTTCATATAAGTGTTCTCATTGTGATAGGAATTGGTAAGAGTAGATATCCCTGATGTACGTTTATACCGTGTGTTTTTAGCGTAGCCTACCAGGCCGTACTGTCTTCAAAATACAATTTATTTAACTTATCTTATATCTTTTTTTATGCATACATTTGTTTTAAAAATATCAGTTTTCATCGAGCGAATAAATAAAATTGTGAAAAAAAAATATCAGATTCTTGATTTAAATATCAGTTTGATGGTTATTAAAAACTTGAAACCGATTCTAAAAATATTAATCCGTATTATTTGTTGGTAAAAATTACAAATTCCACACATGCACAAGAATCGCTGTATTTTACGTATATAACAAAACTAACCAAAAAACTTCATGGCTAGTTTATGGTATGGACATAAATTCTTAGGAATATCCAGTCTATCATTCATATCGTAGGTGCTCAGAGGTCTCACTTGTTCAGGGAAGGGGATGATTGCGGCCTGGAGATCTTTCTTAGAGTAGGGGCTGGACCCTTATTATTAATTTGGATGACTTAGAAATTTCCTATATGCACAGGAATTGTTGCATGTGACGTATATAACGAAACTAACCAAAAACCTTCACGGCTAATTTATGGTATGGACATAAATTCTTAGGAATATCCAGTCTTTTGTTCATGTAATAGGTGCTCAGAGGTCTGACTTGTTCGGGGAAGGGGATGATTGTGGTCTGGGGATCTTTCTTAGAGTAGGGCCTAGACCTTTATTATTAGTCTGGATGACTTATAAATTACCTGTATGCAGAGGAATGGTGGCATTCCTGTTATGACGTTTTATTATTATGACGTGTTACTATTATTTTATTGTGACGTGTATTACAAAACTAACCGAAAGTTTCCTCTACTATCTTACAGGAGGTATGCACATTCTTTTCAGTAAGTAAGTCTGTCATTCATATGATTTGAGTTTCAAGTTTCCTAGAACATTTTCCAAATGGCTTTATGCGCTCTATTTATTGTTCATGAACTTGGCCAACTTGTAAAATGAAGTTCATGACCCCCTGTCGCTTCTGCCATGTCTTGGAAGGTTTTTCTAAGTTCTTAATGCAAGCACTTAGCAAACAAGCCTGAATTTGTCACAAATTATTCTCGTTTCTTTCTTCCTTACGGTTTTTATCGTTTGTCAGTTAACAAGCCCCAAGCTGTTCAACTTGCTTCTACTACTGCAAAATCTATGTCTTGTAGCTTAGTATCTTTTGGACTGGCCTAGTCTAAATGGAGATTGTTGAATCTTAGTTCAAAGTCTGGCCAAAAATTAAAGTCTTACCCCTCCTTCTCTATACTTATCAGAAAGACCTCAATATGAAAGTTAGAAAATTCGGACCTAAGCTCAAGCTGAAGCTTATTTTTGAAGCTCAGGTCTTCCTCCTACCCGCAGGAATGATGAATTGGCCTGTCTCCCTAATAGTTGTTGTATAACTGTACATTACTGCCTATAAACTCATGAAGCTTCAAGTGAATTAATTTAATCGACTGGAGTTGCAAACAAATTGTGTGTTAACTACATGAACTAGTTCGTAGTAACGAACTGAAAGCAAGGGGTGCCTCGACCCAATAGTAACCGAAACCGTAAAAAAAGGAATTTTCATGGAAAATTACTACATGAATTATTATCCCAGATATACAAAATTCATTACGTTTAACGCTACCCATCAAAAGGTACGAGCCTGAAAATAGTTGCCTGATTTTCTAAAAAGGGAAGAAACACCCCCAAGATTCAGCATATCAGAGAACCCTTAGAGGTTTCAAGTTCTTATCTGCAAAAATGTGTGATTTTGTGGTTTTTGCCAGAAGAAAGGTCATGACTGCGTGTGTATTGTGTCTTTTTTTCAGGGATGATTTTATTGATCTAATGGTCGTTGAAGACCGGAATAGGTCGAATCTATTCCTAAACTCGGTCGAACCGAAATGAAAAGTTCTAGTGCCTGTTTTAAGTGACCGAAAAATCGGAGGGCAACTAGTTCCCTTTCCCACGCCCCATTTTTCCCAATAACTTCCAATAAAAATTTTGAGACTGTCACTGCTCAACAAAGTTGAAAGACCTAATAAATATACCCCTGGAAATGACATGACCCTCGAAAGCCCTGGGAAAAGAGCTGTATCTTATGAAATGTGTTCATTGTTTGTGCATATTATTCATTATTGGAAAATATAATAATTTTTTTTTTTTGGGGGGGGGGGTGCTCCACGGGTATAATCTTCCACGAGGAGGAAGTCTTGGTGAAATTCTCCGTAATCTATTTACGGAGTTCTTGTTATTTGTCTTACTTTCTCTTTGGCAGCTCAATTTTGAATGTGAACAAAATAATCTGAGGGAATTTCACAGGGAAATTTTGAGCGGTGACGGCCACTGCAACTACTACGACTACTACGAACCCCAAAATGAAGAGAAACTACAATAGATAACCATGTGAAACTCAAAACAAGCAGAGACTAAGACAGGCAGGGCTGACGCCCGCCATGCCTTCTGATGACTAGAATATAATTTATACTTTACTGAAAAAAAAATAGTTCTTATTTTTCTATTTTTTATAAATCTAAATTTGTAATCCTTTAAGGAATAAACATCAGAATGTGTATATTAAAATGTTAATCCACATTATTTTTTTGTTTTGTTCAATAATCTTGTTCCTGTGTTGTTGTGGGAGGGGAAGTCGAGTGCTTAAGCATACCCTACGATCTTATTTTTTTCTCAATTATGCTCCTACTATTTTCGGTTGTTGAAAGTATATTGTTTGGCAGTTTTTTTTTGTTTTTTTTTAATTAAGCCATGCATGAAAAAAAAATGATCAACAGCCACAGGGTAGGATTGACAATTCCGTAAGTGGAGGTTTTCCCCCTACATTTCCTCTACTTTTTCATGTAAGGCACTCAGTTTATTTGAATAAGTTTATTAGTTTTTAACTGCTGCCCACCATATTCCAGAATATGATCCTGTTTTTCTTTTTTAAGTATCAGTTGTGTAAATGGAATTTTTTCAGTCATGTTAGTTTTCATTCTTATATATTCTTTGAAGTTTCCAAGGACAGCTATTTGGAAACTTCCTGGCTGGGTACTGCTGTATGTTAGTATACCCCCCATGCAAGAAGTTGGTCCCTCTCGTCTTACCCACCTCCTTCTTACTCATGTGTTTAGGTATGAAACAGATTATTGTATTTGTCATTATTTTTTTTTCCCTTCAAGAGTATTGAGTGAATGAATGAATGACTGTATTTAAAGCCATTTTTCAGGCCGTATACATGCATACATAACAACAAACAAACTAAATTATGTAACAATCGAATTTCGAATAACAAGACCCTTCCGGACAAAATTTGCCACTGCTACTATATTTATTTTCGAGGTCGACTTCAAAGTTCCAAGAAGGGGCTCACGACCATCCATCCCAAGAAAGCTCCCTCTTAGCTCATTTAGCCCCTGACACCTGAAAAGAAAATGGCCTAGCCCATCAAGATCACCGCAAATTGGACAAGTATACCGCATTTCCGGGTGACACCTATTTTTCCAAATACTGTGAAGAGGGAGACAGTTTGCTCGCACCTGCATCCAAGACCTCAGGGATTCTTTTGGAATCCCTAATTTAAAATATAACTCTTCACCATAATTTTCTTTCACCTTATAGTAAGAACTTAAGCTTTCCGACTGGCTAAGGTCATTCCACTATTTCTGAATTTCTTGGTCTTCCAGCTTTGTTTGAATCTCTGACAGAAAGGCTTTTTGATTCTGAATCTTCTGAATCTGAAGGCTATTTGAATCTTCAGTGTACACAGGAATGAAATAGAATTTATAAGTAAAAAGCTGCCTTGTCATCTGTTTAATGGTTTAAACTAATGTTCGTGATATAAGCTATGGAAAATCTTGCTTTTGAAGTTGTATAGGGTCAAAATTTTAACAAAGGTGACTAGAAAGTTTCTTCATGACATTTATAGGAAGAATTATTTCTGTTATTTATTTCCCTATCCCTCCCACAATCTTGTTTCCTTTATTTTAGATCTCAAGTAATATAACAACAAAAGAGAGAATAATGAGGACTTTTTTTCCCAAGACAGTGAACCAACAAAACCTATTTGAATATTTCGGCCCTATATCTAAGGGCCGTCTTCAGCAAAGAAAAAATAAAAAACAATAAAACACTTACAATAAAAGTTCTCAGTTAAAAATCCATTTTTTATTTTAAAATAGCCTTGGCATCATTACTTCTTAACGAAAAGTTCAGCCAAGACTGTCTGATAAAAGCTAACATTTTACAAGATAAAAAGGTTCATTCATTTCACTAACTGTATGTATTAAAAATTGGATTGATTTCTTATTGCGATATTTGCCTTCTCTGCAGCTAATCTGATAGTTCTTTTGATATTGGGCTTGTTTTTGTTAATTCCTATTTTTGTTTTATTTTGAATTAGATTATTTTCTATAATTAATTTTGTGTACATAGGGTTGAGTGTGTATTCACCCAAGTCTCTATTTAGGGATTTATTATTATTTAAGTTTCGTTTTATTTCGATTGCCTCACGGACAGTTTGTTTGATTCCTAGGTCATTGCTAATTAGAATTGTTTCGTCAAATAGAACATAATGGTTTGGATTTTCAAAAATATGACTACTTAAAGCTGAATCGAAAGATATAGAATTATTTTTAGATTTTAACGCTTTTTCAATACTTTCTTTGTGTTGCTGTAATCTTGTTCCTAAATTTTGGTGGGTTCGACCAATGTAATAATTTCCACAACTACATGGTATTTGATACACCCCTCGTAGACGAGTAATTGGGGTTTTATCCTTACCAGAATTGACAAGATTCATTATACTTAAATTGCTTGTGAATACAACACGTAAATTGTTTTTTAAACAAACTTTTTTCATTTTTGAAGTAATTTTCGGAATATAAGGCAGGTAAATCGTGCTTGTGGGTTTATTAGAATCATTTACTGGTGTGGGATTTAAGGCTTTAGAGGAATGCATCTTTAATCTTTGAGCAATAACAGTATTTATGAGAGAAATTGGGTACCCGTTGCCAAAAAGTATGTCTGTAATAAAATTTAATTCTTTTTTAACATACGGCTCTGAACAGATATTAAGTACTCTATCCACAAGAGATATTACCACACCTCTTTTAACCTGTGGAGGATGGTTAGATTTGAAGTGAAGGTATCTATTATTATGCGTAGGTTTTCTGTAAACCGTAAAATCAAGTTTATTCACACTGCGTATTATCAATACATCTAAAAAAGGTATTTTTCCATCTCTTTCGGTCTCTAGGGTGAATTGCAGGTTTCTATCGTAAGTATTTAAATGTTCTAGAAAACCTTTAAGTTCACTTTCGCCATAATTCCAAACTGAAATTATGTCGTCCATGAAACGTCCCCAAAACACATGATTAAGAAAATACGAATCTAGGGCCCAATTTTCAAGATTTTCGACGAAAATATTTGCGAGTAGGCCTGATAGAGGTGCTCCCATAGGAAGGCCCCTTACCTGGTTGTAATATGAATCTCGAAACTGGAAGTGCATGGAATATTTGTTACATAATTTAACCAAATGCATGAGAACATCAATGTCTAGACCTATTGCTGACTCTTCGATTAGATGGTAATTGTTTTCCAGTTTATTTTGTAATAATTGTTCAGATTTTGAAACATCAATACTAGTATACATAGAAACTATGTCAAAGCTGCTTAATATGGAATTTTCAGAAATGTCTATTTGTTTCAATTTTTCTACAAGATCAACTGAATTTTTTATATAAGATTTTTGGGAGTGAAGCAATGGTTTAAATGCAGTGCATAACCATTTTCCAATGTTTGAGGCAGGTGATTTTGTGCTAGCTACAATGGGTCTTAGAGGAATGCCTTGTTTGTGCAATTTTGGTAATCCATAAAACTTTGAGCAAAAAACACCACGAGGGAGGAATTTATTATACAACTGTGGAGTGATTCTGCCATTTTCTTTCAAAGTTTTTAATTCTTTTATTACTTTTTGAGCAAATTGATCAGTCTGGTCATGGGTTGATTTAACATAAGTGGTTGTATCATTTAAATGTGACTGAATTTTACCATCATAATCAGTCTTATTCATAATTACTATGGAGTTGCTTTTATCGGCTTTAGTGATTATTATTGAGGAATCTTTACGGAGTTTATTCAAAACTTTTGTGTCATATGATTTTTCCATTGCATTATTGGGAGAATTAGGAAGTTTTAATGAGGTGTTGTAAAGAGTGTTAATTAAACAAGATCTAACTGTATCCGGGTTTGAAACAAGAGCACTACATTTGTGGAGAGAGGATTCTAAAGATGCTATCAAGTCTGCAACTGGAATTTGTTTCGGTAAAAACGAAAATTTTGGCCCTTGTTCTAGGACTTTTTCTTCAACATAGCTAAGCTTTTTAGATGAAATATTTACAATCGCAGGTCCAGGACTTATCTTAGGATTGTAAACTGGGTTGACCACTTGAGACTCATATTTCAACCTTGTAAACTTATTAGTGAGTCTCTCTTGTGACACACGGAAATAATGGTGGAATGAATTCCTTTCCATCCTAAGAATTTGCAAAAAATCATCAGTGGACAAGCTCTGTGATAGAAAATTTTCGAGTGATTTTCGTTCTGAGGAAATTCTATGTCTTCTGTGTTTTTTGTCCTTAATAATATGACTCAACGTTTTTAGCTGTAGTTTATGTGTGAACTGTGACTCTCGTAAAGTATTTAAGTGAAATTTATGCCTTAAGGATTTAGGAATAATTTTATTCCTTCTGCAGGATTCCAGAAACGTTTGTTGATTAATAATGTTCGCGTGTTTTTTCCCTAAACTAATAAAATGAAAAATATCTTTGGTCAAATGCTCCCCATAAGCGTGACGTAAATAATGACGAAGACCACACTGCCTTTCCATAATACAACAACAAAAGAGAGAATAATGAGGACTTTTTTTCCCAAGACAGTGAACCAACAAAACCTATTTGAATATTTCGGCCCTATATCTAAGGGCCGTCTTCAGCAAAGAAAAAATAAAAAACAATAAAACACTTACAATAAAAGTTCTCAGTTAAAAATCCATTTTTTATTTTAAAATAGCCTTTGGTCTTCGTCATTATTTACATTCAGGCTCATTTACATTCAGCATGCTCCCCATAAGCGTGACGTAAATAATGACGAAGACCACACTGCCTTTCCATAATACAACAACAAAAGAGAGAATAATGAGGACTTTTTTTCCCAAGACAGTGAACCAACAAAACCTATTTGAATATTTCGGCCCTATATCTAAGGGCCGTCTTCAGCAAAGAAAAAATAAAAAACAATAAAACACTTACAATAAAAGTTCTCAGTTAAAAATCCATTTTTTATTTTAAAATAGCCTTTGGTCTTCGTCATTATTTACGTCACGCTTATGGGGAGCATTTGACCAAAGATATTTTTCATTTTATTAGTTTAGGGAAAAAACACGCGAACATTATTAATCAACAAACGTTTCTGGAATCCTGCAGAAGGAATAAAATTATTCCTAAATCCTTAAGGCATAAATTTCACTTAAATACTTTACGAGAGTCACAGTTCACACATAAACTACAGCTAAAAACGTTGAATCATATTATTAAGGACAAAAAACACAGAAGACATAGAATTTCCTCAGAACGAAAATCACTCGAAAATTTTCTATCACAGAGCTTGTCCACTGATGATTTTTTGCAAATTCTTAGGATGGAAAGGAATTCATTCCACCATTATTTCCGTGTGTCACAAGAGAGACTCACTAATAAGTTTACAAGGTTGAAATATGAGTCTCAAGTGGTCAACCCAGTTTACAATCCTAAGATAAGTCCTGGACCTGCGATTGTAAATATTTCATCTAAAAAGCTTAGCTATGTTGAAGAAAAAGTCCTAGAACAAGGGCCAAAATTTTCGTTTTTACCGAAACAAGTTCCAGTTGCAGACTTGATAGCATCTTTAGAATCCTCTCTCCACAAATGTAGTGCTCTTGTTTCAAACCCGGATACAGTTAGATCTTGTTTAATTAACACTCTTTACAACACCTCATTAAAACTTCCTAATTCTCCCAATAATGCAATGGAAAAATCATATGACACAAAAGTTTTGAATAAACTCCGTAAAGATTCCTCAATAATAATCACTAAAGCCGATAAAAGCAACTCCATAGTAATTATGAATAAGACTGATTATGATGGTAAAATTCAGTCACATTTAAATGATACAACCACTTATGTTAAATCAACCCATGACCAGACTGATCAATTTGCTCAAAAAGTAATAAAAGAATTAAAAACTTTGAAAGAAAATGACAGAATCACTCCACAGTTGTATAATAAATTCCTCCCTCGTGGTGTTTTTTGCTCAAAGTTTTATGGATTACCAAAATTGCACAAACAAGGCATTCCTCTAAGACCCATTGTAGCTAGCACAAAATCACCTGCCTCAAACATTGGAAAATGGTTATGCACTGCATTTAAACCATTGCTTCACTCCCAAAAATCTTATATAAAAAATTCAGTTGATCTTGTAGAAAAATTGAAACAAATAGACATTTCTGAAAATTCCATATTAAGCAGCTTTGACATAGTTTCTATGTATACTAGTATTGATGTTTCAAAATCTGAACAATTATTACAAAATAAACTGGAAAACAATTACCATCTAATCGAAGAGTCAGCAATAGGTCTAGACATTGATGTTCTCATGCATTTGGTTAAATTATGTAACAAATATTCCATGCACTTCCAGTTTCGAGATTCATATTACAACCAGGTAAGGGGCCTTCCTATGGGAGCACCTCTATCAGGCCTACTCGCAAATATTTTCGTCGAAAATCTTGAAAATTGGGCCCTAGATTCGTATTTTCTTAATCATGTGTTTTGGGGACGTTTCATGGACGACATAATTTCAGTTTGGAATTATGGCGAAAGTGAACTTAAAGGTTTTCTAGAACATTTAAATACTTACGATAGAAACCTGCAATTCACCCTAGAGACCGAAAGAGATGGAAAAATACCTTTTTTAGATGTATTGATAATACGCAGTGTGAATAAACTTGATTTTACGGTTTACAGAAAACCTACGCATAATAATAGATACCTTCACTTCAAATCTAACCATCCTCCACAGGTTAAAAGAGGTGTGGTAATATCTCTTGTGGATAGAGTACTTAATATCTGTTCAGAGCCGTATGTTAAAAAAGAATTAAATTTTATTACAGACATACTTTTTGGCAACGGGTACCCAATTTCTCTCATAAATACTGTTATTGCTCAAAGATTAAAGATGCATTCCTCTAAAGCCTTAAATCCCACACCAGTAAATGATTCTAATAAACCCACAAGCACGATTTACCTGCCTTATATTCCGAAAATTACTTCAAAAATGAAAAAAGTTTGTTTAAAAAACAATTTACGTGTTGTATTCACAAGCAATTTAAGTATAATGAATCTTGTCAATTCTGGTAAGGATAAAACCCCAATTACTCGTCTACGAGGGGTGTATCAAATACCATGTAGTTGTGGAAATTATTACATTGGTCGAACCCACCAAAATTTAGGAACAAGATTACAGCAACACAAAGAAAGTATTGAAAAAGCGTTAAAATCTAAAAATAATTCTATATCTTTCGATTCAGCTTTAAGTAGTCATATTTTTGAAAATCCAAACCATTATGTTCTATTTGACGAAACAATTCTAATTAGCAATGACCTAGGAATCAAACAAACTGTCCGTGAGGCAATCGAAATAAAACGAAACTTAAATAATAATAAATCCCTAAATAGAGACTTGGGTGAATACACACTCAACCCTATGTACACAAAATTAATTATAGAAAATAATCTAATTCAAAATAAAACAAAAATAGGAATTAACAAAAACAAGCCCAATATCAAAAGAACTATCAGATTAGCTGCAGAGAAGGCAAATATCGCAATAAGAAATCAATCCAATTTTTAATACATACAGTTAGTGAAATGAATGAACCTTTTTATCTTGTAAAATGTTAGCTTTTATCAGACAGTCTTGGCTGAACTTTTCGTTAAGAAGTAATGATGCCAAGGCTATTTTAAAATAAAAAATGGATTTTTAACTGAGAACTTTTATTGTAAGTGTTTTATTGTTTTTTATTTTTTCTTTGCTGAAGACAGCCCTTAGATATAGGGCCGAAATATTCAAATAGGTTTTGTTGGTTCACTGTCTTGGGAAAAAAAGTCCTCATTATTCTCTCTTTTGTTGTTGTATTATGGAAAGGCAGTGTGGTCTTCGTCATTATTTACTTAAGTAATATGTTAATTTTAATTGTAAATTTCCAGGCAAAACAATTTTTATCTTCAATTGAAGAAACAGAATGGATCAACAACGCTCAAGAGATTGATCTTATGAGCCAGAGTAACTTAGTTATCAATAAGGAAGATCTTGAATCAGTGGAAGCAGAATTAGAGGCCATGAAAGGTGATTCTTCCATTCTCTTTGTTGAAGAAGAGGAACTCCTCGACGAAGGGATGCCAGAGTGGATGAAAGCTGAGCCTGAATGTTTGAAATATTGGCAGCAGAGGTATAGAATTTTCGCAAAGTTTGACGAAGGAATTGTGTTAGACAGAGGTAAGGTTCCGGTAAGACAAAGGTTAATAAATTTCAGTGCAAGTAAGAACCGTATAATTTAAGCCTTTGTAAAGAAACGACAAAGGTCTTATTTATACTGTCCTTATTACAAAAGGGACTACCCAGTCTCAGTTGCCCTGATTTCATAAGCTGGGTCCTCATTTTAGGAAGTGCTACTTCTTCATACAGCAGGGAGTTTTATTATCAGAAGTAGGTTCTTGAATAACTTACTGCAGTGGCTGCAGTAGTGGGCATAATTATGACCAATTAAAAAGAAGGTAAATCAGGTGCCAGACACTTGAAGCAGCAAGTACTGTATTTTTCCTCTGCAATATCAAAATTAAGACGAAAATGGACTCCTGACAATGTTCTAGGCATAAAAAAATATCTTAGACAAAATATCTAAGAAAATATCTTTGAAAAAAGATAAGATAATCGGTCAAAAGGCGGGCTGGTAGTTGTGTGATGTTTTACGCCGAGAATACTATATCGGAAAAAATACTGCCGCAATTATGTTTCTTTTGATTCCCACTGGAATGTCTGAAATTATGGTTTTACATATTCCAATGGGAATCGCAATAATCATGGTTGTACCAGCGTCTTGTCCAATGGGAACCTCAGCGTAAAATATCGCTAAATTATAAACACACCCTTTGACCAATTAGTTTTTGTGTGAAAGTGAAACAAACATTGATTGCCTTCAACCGCCTTGCCAAGCACCTATGGGAATGTGCCTGTAGGGACGTTCATGCTTTCATATCTTTCTTTTGTCTCAACAGAAACTTATTGCGTGCCATTTAACATTTCGAAGTTATGCTTGCCTTTTTAAAAGCTTTTTGGCATTCAAATTTGGTGACGCTACGATCTATTAACTGTGCAACATCTAAGTCTTTTTCCGCATAATGTCCAATTTTTGTGTTTCTTTTTTCTTCCCATTCTATAAGTCAATTGTAGCTTTACGAAAAGTCACAGACTGCTGGTGGACATGCTAAGATTTGTGCCTATCCCAACTTAACCTTAGGATAGTCTAAAAGTTTGGGGAAAGTCTGAATGCCTAAATTTCCCCGCCAGGCTGGATGAATTTTAATTATGTCCCTGACTCATTTTTTCTCAAAACTTGTTTCCTTCCTTTTTCTTGATGTCCAACTAGTTGGACATTCGGTACCAATTCAATAAAGAATAAAGGGGAAATTTTCGATAGTGAAGACTGCCTAAGGAAAAGTGACTGACAGGCGACCAAATACAATGAATGTTATGATAGAGCAGTAGTGGAAATTTTTCTTCTATGTTGACATTTGTGCGCTTTTATTTTCCAGTTTCCTAAGAAACTGAAAACGCACAGGTGTTTTTTCATAAAGGTCTTTGTGTGATAGGCGATGGAATTTGTAACGTTAAACTAAATTTGGAATAAGAACCGTCCTTACTAAGTGAGATAAGCTTTAGTTTTTAAAAAAAATATTTTCCACTCTTATGATTAGAGCAGAATCTTGAATTAGAATTTCCAAAAGAATAAAAAGTAACTGAAAGCGTATAAATGCGTATATTTCTTGTTCAAATTTCCGTATATCTGTTACCCAGAATATCTAAGACATGTCTTTTAAAGTACCAATCACTCTAAAAATTAAAGAATATCTAAGACATGTCTTTTAAAGTACCAATCACTCTAAAAATTAAATTTTATCCTTTGCATTGGTTAAATGGGAACTACATAACCCTACGTATATATCAGTAAAATTGGGAAATACTAGGGATTAAATTTTTAATTAAACAAGCCTCCATATACAGTTATTTAGTTTTTGGTAGTAGCAGGCTCAGAATATTAAAAAAGATAATCGTGGATAGAAATCATCGAAATAAGGTGAAAACATATTATGCCAAGCAGCTGAAGGAGGAGGAGGTGTAACTTTCCTTTGAAGGTGAATTTTTCTTTAGGAATCAATAGATTGTTAGTATTATCAAACACCAAAAACAAGAAGAACAATAGGGAATTTCTCAAGACAGTAGGAAACAAATTAGAATGAATATTTCGGCCCTTATTTCCAAGCTATTTTTGCCTATTTATTTTTATTGGCTCAATTGGCAACACTGATCAAAATGTGGTACTGCCCTGAAAGCATTGAAATAACCGAAAGAAGAAAACGAATTTCAGGTATGAATAGACGTAAAATAGGAAAGATTTTTATATCTAATGATATTTTAATTTTTCAATATGGTATTTAATTTTTTGCACCCCCCCCCCCCCCCTCCGAACAAAAATCCTGGATACGGTCTCGCTTCAATTTTTTATTTACAGGCGAAGTCGATTTGGCACGGGAACTATTCAGTCAATCAGAATATAATTTTAGTGTTGTTTTTCATCGTATTTTTCTTTTTCTTTTTTATTTTTCTTTTATTTTTCTTTTTCAGAAGCATGGTACTCAACAACTTTTGAAGTCATAGCAGAACATATTGCTGAACGGTGTCGGTGTGACTTGGTTATTGACGCATTTTGTGGTGCCGGTGGAAATGCAATTCAACTGGCAAGGACTTGTGAAAGAGGTTAGAAAATGAAGACGAGAAAAGATCAGAGCGTTTTGTTGAGCTTTTTTTTTTCTTATCTTCTTCTTTTTTCCTTTTTTTCTGATAAGGCCGGAATATTTGAGGGAACCTTAAAATAGTAAAATAGCCGCGTGGTTTAGGCTGCATATATATATATATATATATATATATATATATATATATATATATATATATATATATATATATATATATATATATATATATATATATATATATATATATATATATATATATATATATATATATATATATATATATATATATGTATATATGTATATATATATATATATATATATATATATATATATATATATATATATATATATATATATATATATATATATATATATATATATATGTATATATATTACTCTTTTGTTAGGTAAAATCCATTCGTTAAGTGATTAAGCTTACAGGTTTGAACGCAACCAGTTACATGATGTCAGTATTTAGGTCAAAAAACAAAATTCGCAATTATTACAAATGATGATTCAATATTTTGACAAGGCTTTACAACATCTTCGATCAGATCTTCAATCTTCGACCAGACATCATTATGAAAAGACATTAAATTGCGTAAAGAGAAAAAAACTGGTAATTGCAAAAATATTTGCATTTATGTTCGTTGTTATAAAATGGACGTGCTTTAATAATTAAATATCTTTGAAAAGAGACAGTATGAAAAGACATTAACTTGCGTGAAGAGCCAAAAACTGATAGTTGAAAAATTTTTGTATATATTTTATCTAGGGATTACAACAAATCAAAAAAGGCCAAAAGTTTAAAGCTTAGTAGATATCGTTGTTAGAAATCGGACTTGCTTTAATAATCAAATATCTTTGAAAAGGCCACAAAATGAAAAGAAAGCAAATTGTCTCAAATTGTTTGCGGTTAGGAGACAAGCGACAATGAGAATCCATATATAGTAGCCTACTGGGTGCCGAGTGCCGGGGCCCGGCATGTATATATATATATAGCACCGGTTTATTATATATATATATATATATATATATATATATATATATATATATATATATATATATATATATATATATATATATATATATATATATATATATATGTATGTATATATTTAAAGTGCCGAAACCCTATAGGCAAGTGTTTATTCTCCTGATGAGCCCTTGTGTTGGGTTTTTACCTCTGAATTATTTGTCTTTTTTTTTACTGTTTTTAATGTTTGGTAAATGAGGACTTATACTTACTTACGACACCACTGCCTGCCCATAGATTATTCTTTATGGTTGATTGTGCATGGCTATGCTGCTTGACATATGTAGTTGTATGGATGAGTAGGGTTGAGGCCTCAGTCAAGTACTGATCTATATTAATTAATAATGTAGGAAAACAGTTTTCCTTTTCTCCATCTGTCTTTATTTTTGTGCTGTTGATTTCTTTTTTCATTATATATATTCTCCTAAGTTATCCTGATTAATGAAAATCTATTTTTAATGGGAATTTTGCATGATGTCATGAATGTATCCTCTCCCGCTCCTGTAGGACCATAGGTTCGACACGACCACCCTTTGACGCCCATTCATACGTAAAACATATTTACAAAATTAAGGTTTTAAGAGAATTTTTCAAAGTCGTTACCTATTTGAGGATAGAAGGGACCTCATTTCTGTGTATTAATAATTATACAAATACTATAAGAATTATTCTTTGTTCTCCCCGATAGCTAGAGATCTATCATAACAAATACATTCCAGATAAGATATTGGCAAAAACAATCTGTTTTGCGCAAAATCTGCAACTGTGTGAACCATGGTTAAATTGCTGCAAAAGAAGAAAAGAAGAAATTACCACCCAAAATCACCTGTTTTCAAGATATGAACTGGTCAAGGTAATGAAGATTTGAAAATCCCATGGGAAAAAGACCTGAATCACCATTGTAAGGTTTAAAGGTGGACTGTATAAATATACCTAATTCCCCTGAGTTGTCCCAGCCGAGTGGTTTGTGCGCTAAATTTGAAATCCTTTGTCTGTGAGGAAAGGGGTCTGAGTTCTGGTGTTGCTGGCTATTTGGTTTGGAACGAGGGTCGGCGGTATGGCTGTGTAAGCTCAGCTAAAGTCGACCTAGCTCAAAACGGGTACCTAGAGAAATATGGGTGAAAAATACAGCAAGTATCTGATGATTTGCTCCTAACAATGCATTGCACTCCTGGTCAAAGGTGGTAAATCGTGAGATCGGTACCTGCGCTGTGCAGACCATTGTTCAGCCTGCAAAATTTTATTTCAAAGTTGTATAAATAGCAGTACTTTGGGAACGATACACTCATTTCTCTTTTTTCAGTGATAGCTATCGATATAGATCCTGTGAAGATCGAAATGGCACGAAAAAATGCAGCAGTCTATGGAGTCGAGGATAGAATTGAGTTTATTACTGGTGATTTTTTCAAGCTTTCTAGTAGTTTACAAGCTGATGCTGTCTTCCTCAGCCCTCCTTGGGGTGGGCCTGCATATTTGAAAAATAAGCTATTTGATATCAGGAAAATGCCTGTTGATGTATTTTCAGCCGTGGAACATTCAAGGAAGATTACGGAAAACATTGCAGTGTATTTACCGAGAAATTCTGATATTAAACAGGTAAGTGAAATGTTTACCAGCAAGCAATGTCGTCACTACGGCATAAAGTCAGAAATGATTTTTCTTTTTGCTTTAGGGATGAAGGCTATGGAAGCTATAGAGCTGGATTCGGATTAGGTGCGTATCTAATGGGAGGTGACTTTAAGCTGTTGCCCCCCTCAAACCTTGAGATATGTACTACTTCCCTATAACGTCTCATGTTTTCTGTTTGATCGGTCTATTTTGGAGGCTCATTTTTTTTAAATTATGCTCCCTCAAATTTCGTTATTCCACTTCCAAGTAAATTTATTTCTACGTGCTGGCTCGGGAGCATAACTGGACTTAAGTCAGTTTTGTTGAAAATTTCAATAAACTTCCCTACTCCTATTCAATATTTGGTTTTGTTAAATGGTTGCTGTAAAAATGAATTTTTTTTTTTTACTTGATAGTAACAAAACACTAATTTAGGTATTAAGCTATAAAAAAACAGTGTAATTATTTTCGGATCACAAAAATTTAAGTTTGGTGCGTACGAATTGAAGAGCTACAAATACACTCTTCCAGAGACTTGAGAATTCATACCCCTACTGATGGAGTAGCAGTCAGAATAAAAACAATAAAAAAAGCTATGAATCTCTGGAAGTCCGGTTCCAACTCTAGTTAAAACTAGCTTTTTACAGAAGTTTTTTTTCTGGTGTCACTGTTTTTTGTTTTTTTTTACGGTATTGAATTACATTAGTGAAAAGCAAGATTTACTCGCTTTCTTCCAAGCCACCGGCTAGCGAATCAAATGTCAGCAACTATGGTCGTAAGTCGAATAAGAAAGCATTATGAGTACGATTTGAGCTAAGTTCGGATAGGAGATTGTAAATTTTGCCATGGAAAGACAGTCATGTCTGATTATTATATATGATTTCAAGTGAAATTTGAATAATGAATCTTCTCATAAAATAAAGAAAATGACTGCCTGAATACTTATCTGTGAAAACATCTAGAGAACATTATTGTCACTATATAAGTAGGACACTTGTGTTCATTGTAAACACAAAGCTCACATCCATAGAAACGAAAATTTTAAATTTGGCCCAAAATAGAAGCAAAAGAGATATTCACCCTCATGAAGACACTTGTTTGGTCGAGCGATGTTGGATCCAGCTTTCGAATCAAAATTTTACTCCAGTTGGAACCTAGCATTATACTGTGGCACGATCTTTGACGTGTCGCTTTAGATTGAGGTTGTGGCCTCAAGGGGGTCCTCTGTGGTCAAGGGGCTCCTCTTGGTGCCCTGTCGAAGAGAGACACCACCCCTATCAAAGGAGTGGTTAAGGTTGCTGTAACCAAGCAGAAAATAGAACCCAGGACAAAATATTGCTTCAAAGTTCACTATAGGCGAAGCCTCCAAGTACGTGTATACAGGTATAAAAAACTCATATGTATATTTAACAAATACCTAAAAGGGGCGTGGGGTACCTAACTGAGTGGCCTGCTCCTCAGAGCCGACCCATTGTACTTTTGATCACGGTTAAAACAGGCGTTATAAATTAAATGCGCAAGCAAACTGTAGAATGTGGAACATTAGACTAGGAAAAGCACCCAATAATTGACTAACTAGCGATTTTTTTTCGAAAATCGAAATGAGAGACTATTTTAAGATGGCTGTGTAGTTTTCCATAGAAAAAAATTCTGGAATCATTTCATTTTGTTGCTCTTTAACACTAAATGTGAAAGGTCTTAGCTGGGTCCTGTTTTTAACTGCTTGCCAAGGGACCATGTGCCTCAACATCCTTCTTATTATTATACGGTTATTATTTTATTATTAAATATGGTATTTTTGTTTATTTAGATAAATAAAGAAAATAAATATCATAATTAATTAAAATAAATCGATTAATAAATTAAAATAAACTAATTATATAATTTTTTATAAAATTGGTTAATTAATGGTGTTTTAAATTAATAAAGATTGAATATTTAAATAAAGTGTTAAAATTTATTTTTCTTATAATATGCGTTACATTATTAGGGGGCTGTCTTGCTTGGTAGATCAATCGTTTACTACTAGGGAGCTCGTAGAGAAAAACGATAATTCAATAAAATGTGCTAAAATGACATCAACTGACAAAAGAGAAGATGTGTTCATCTGTTCTTTAGGGTGTTGTTTTTAAAGTATAAAATTTTGTTTATTTGTGTCTTATTTATCTTATTACACTTTTTTTTATTACGTTAGAAAATTTACCTGATTTTTGAAAAAAGTCCTGAATTTCTCAATGAAAATCACACCGTCAGATTCAGCATCTCAGAGAACCCTACTTCAGAGGTTTCATTTGAGGCGGACTCAGGAAGACTGTACAGAACCCCTCAACCACACTCAACATTGGCATCAGCTTACTACCTTTAGAACGTTTCAACCTGGTCACAACAGTCATCTTGAGTTGGATATCTGGTAGAGATTATAACAAGATCTTGGGGTATGGATAAAATTTCAAAGACATACAAATAGACCAGACTCGTAGAAGACTGTCGATAAAGCTGCTGTATATAGAGGACAGTCTCTCTGAAATTATTTCCGTGAATATTGATAATATACTTACTACTGTATACCTTGTTTGTTTGTGTCTTATTTATCTGTTTACGCTATTCCTGTTACCTTAGAAATGGAACTACAAACAACAAGAAGATTAGACATGGAATCTACAAACAACAATGTTTATTTTCAGAATCTTTCAATATTTTGAAAATACACTTTTTACCTGAAGAAAAAAAGGGAGGCACAAACGAAATACAAAAGTAAATAAAAATAAAGAAAAACACATGTTATTAGCTTCCAACAGGATAATTCAACTTCATATCACCAAGACAACAAAGCAGGTTGTCTAATGCAACACTGTAGCCATTGATTCACAGTGTTAAGCCTTTAAAAGAGAAAGAAAAGATTTTTCTAGAAGGTTTCTTAGATTTTCATGCATTCATGTGATTTTAATCAAATTTTATTAGACCAACTCATTCAGGCTTGTTGAGAGGATTCTCAATATAACCCTTACGATAGCAGACATTGTTGAGCATGATTGTATATGCAGTCCCTGCCCTGGAATGATGTCTAGGAGGAAGGTCTTTCTCCTATTCTCTCTTTGTAGAGGTATAGAGACAGCCTGAATCTTTTAGATATTAGGTATTTTTTCCAAAGAGGCTGATAATGAGTGCATATATGAGATTGTGACGCGTAAAAGAGAGGTGTTATTTGAGACATCAATATCATGAAAAGAGAAATCACCAATGCAACAGCACAAACACTAAAAAAAAAAAAAAAAAAAAAAAAAAAAAAAAAAAAAAAAAAAAAAAAAAAAAAAAAAAAAAAAAAAAAAAAAAAAAACTTGTTTGGCAGTTTTTTCAAAACTGTTATTTTTGCCAAAATTTGTTCTTTACATTTTTATTATCTACCTTCTGTCCGTTCTTGTGAAATTTTTATTTTGGCTACTGTTAGGCAGGAACACTTAATTTACCTGTCATTTCTTTAAACAGTTCGATACTTGCGGTATAGTTGCCCCTTTTCACAAGGTTAGAAACATGGCAGCTGAAAGAACAGTCAGTACTGAAAGTCACACTAAGAATAATTGCAGTTGAATTGGTAGGGAACCAGGGTTCAGGACAAACTACGTCCCTTTTAAGCAGATTAAAATGCACCACTTCTGATTTATTGACATTAATTTGAAGTTCATCATTCCTGCACTGATCAGTGAAACCGTCTTTCAATTCACCTTGGAACTGGGGTATTGCTTGGGATTTATTCACGAGAAATATGAGCAAGAAGGACTGATCATCGACAAATTTTTAAAGTTATTTATTCTACTTAATTCTAGAAATTATTTTTCCTTTTCAATCTCCTTTGTACTTTAAGTTTCTCTTTTTCAAGTCTTTTCTTTTTCTCTTTTAATTTTCTTTTTTCTCTTTGTCAGGTTATTCAGCTGGCTAGCCCTGGAAACCGTATCGAGATTGAGCAAAATTGGCTTGGCAAGAAGATCAAGACTATTACTGTGTATTTGGGTGAGCTCATCAAACATCACCAAATTGACACAAAGACGGAGTGAACTTGCTTAATGTGTAACAGTCTTTTTTACTGTTAATCTTGTATATGATTTTATAGGATGATTTGAATTTTTCAAAAAAGTAAAGAAGGTCTCATTTATTTTCTTTCCGACCACAATTATAATTATAGTCTTAAGACCATCAAGCAATTCAAATAGATGTTCGCTTTTTTTTTTATTAGAAGTCAAATTGATTTGGTCAGTTTTTTTATATTTTATGTTAAAAATGGCTCTTACTGTTTTTTATATTCCGAAAGATATTCTATAGAAATAAGAGTGATTTCGAAAAATAATTTTAACATCAAATCGTCGGTGTAACGGCAAAACCATGTATCTTAGATTTAAAGTTCTTAAAAAGACCGAGGAACTTTCCGGGGCATGTTGTTCATAACCATCAAATTTCAACAAAGATGGCACTGTGGATCCTATCGTAAGCAACTTCCAAAAGAAAAAAAATTGTCGGCCTTCATTGTAGAGAAATTTAACCAGTATATTTATCACCAAAAATATTTGTCTACTACAATCTCGGTGCATATAAAAGGGCCTCCCATCAACGACCCAGTGTATATATCTCAGTCACTGAATAATGGTGCGAGTTTATTATTCATTTTGTGAAAGCAGAAAGGAATGGGGAGAAGCCAGCGAAGTGGTTTGCTAATGTCCCATCTCACAGGTATGACTTAACTGAGTGGCCTATCCAGGATTTCTAAAAGGCGGGTTTGGATTGAATTTTAGCAAATGCAAAATTTTTATTTTAGATTGAAGGGTTGATTGAAGGGTCGAATGAAGATTAAGTAAAGCACACGTCAGTCTATTGACGGAAACTTGATCAAAATGATTGACCTTCTAGGGCCTCCTTTAGGTCAATTACTGAGGAGTGTCTGAGTCAATAAACACGTTTGCTCCTCAGTTTGATATATTATGAGCAAGCGTTCAATTCTGTAGATAGAAGAGCTTAGGGAAGGTCTTATACCTGTATGGTATACCAGACAAATATATTAAGAGTATTAGCTAACTTCTAATCAACACTGCAACAGGGAAATGGCCGGAATTTTATAAATAGTAGGAGAGGGATTAGAGTTTGTCTTGAAATTCTTAGTGAGTTTCAGAAAATTAAAGGACATGAAAAGAATTGTATTTGTATATAAACAGAATATAAAGTGATGCTTGTTGTTATTATTGTTGTTAATATTCTGCCAAGAGCTTGCAAATTACGTTAAACTTCTCACCAGGAAGCATTTTTTTATGACTCATTGAGTTAAACTCATGATTCTTTTCATTATCTCTCCAGTTCCAGGTTACGTGCAAGTTTGGTATAAAACTCGCAATATTTCAGAATTTGTGTTAGGTTGTATAATTAAGATTATGTAATCATTCTAGTTACCAAGTTTATTGTCAGTTGCCAATCAATTTTTTTTGTCCGGGGTTTGTTTCGAGCCAGAGGGAGGGGATTTTCCCTTTTTCTTCAAACATTACAGAAATTCCTGTTGGGAACCGAGACTAATCCATCGAATTTGGCTTGAGTGCAAAGACCTGAATTGGGATTTTGGTTGCGAGAACTTTCCCCTTGAACAATTTATTCGATTATTTTCGCGCGCACGTGCAAGTTACGAAGTGAAATTTAAGAATCGTGAAATCAATAGAAATGCCAACCAAGGAAAATAAACAAGCAAGAAGTTATTTTAGTTTTGGTCGTTCAACTATTTGATTATCTCCTCTTTTGAACATATAAGCAAAATTTTTAAAAACTAGCATCTGATTTTCTCCTTAATGAGCTTCTCAGTACTACAGACAATAAAAATCAAACCAGTTTCAATAAACATATGGGGGAAAAGGATGTGACTATATTTATTCTTGCTGCGAGTCTGCATTCATGCCGATCACATAATTTTCCTTTGAGAAAAAATAGATAAAACTATGGAACTGGAATATCAATGTGAAGAACTAAATTTTCCAATCAAATGCCATCACATTATGACATCGTTTAAATAAAACGTATTTTACCTTGACTATCTTTATAAATCCATTCTTTGTTTTTATTTCCATTCTCAAACCAACGTTATCTTCACCTTTTACATTATTACAGCCATAGCAATATTTTCCTTTGCTTTTGTTTCTCTTCAATATATTGCATTCTGCCTTATCCCCTAGACGCTCAGTTTGTCTTGTTTCTTTTCCTGTTCTCCAGGCTGCTAATACCGATGCTACACGGGTGCTAACCATGAAAAATCTAATGTCGCTTATGTTTCCTCTTGTTTATATGTTCTCAGAAGCAGCAGCATCCGATCCGGCTTTGTCTAAGGGTTGAGGTAGGATCTTACTGTAGAAATTTCTCTACAGTCGTGAGACAAAATTTTTCAAAATGGAAGTTTAAAGTTAAAAAGGTTATAAAAGTTAAAAAATCAATTATTTATTACAGAAATTACAGTGAAATACTGAGTCAAATTCAAAACGAGCGAAAATTAACATGTGTAGGGCTGACAACCCCCATGCCTTCTCAAGACCAAAACATAGTTTGCACTTTCCTGAAAACAATATACAGTTTAAATGTTTTCACATTTTTACTGTAATAAATAAAATGATACTAAAACTTTAAGGGATAAATTTCAGTGTATGTGGATTAAAATGACAATCCACACTCAATTGTTTTCTTTTTTTGTAAAGTGCAAATTATGTAGCGATCTTGAGAAGGCATTGGGGTTGTCAGCCGGACTCATATTAATTTTTGCTCGTTTTGAATTTGACTCGATTATTTATTGTAAATTATGTTCGTTTTGAGTTTCATTTATTCTTTATGGCGATTACTGGTATTTTTACGCTTGGAAGATTAGCTTTTATTCGGCTTAATAGAGCTCTTTATTTTCTTTGAACAACTTGTTTTGTGAAAAGTTTTTTAAGTTAATTTCTATTTGCTTTTTACTGACATAGTCTATTTCACGGATTTTTTTTTATATTTTCAGTTTTCTTCTATAAGAATATGTAGTTTGGCTTGCTATTTGGATGTTGAAGAAACTTTTTCAACAATTTTTAATCCTGACACAAACAGTATTGTTTAATTTGGTTCTATATCTCCTCAAGCTGACCTAAAGAATAAAACTTTATACTATTCCAAACCCATTTTTTCTATGCTCTTTGACAACCTGGATACACACACACACACACACACACTCTTTTGATTTATTTAAGTTACAAGAGCTGAAGTAGTAATAGTAGTAGCCCCACAAGTTCAACTTAATACCCTTAATTCTTCTAGAGCTATTGCTGAGGTGTCCTATTGGAAACCATGCACCCAGTGCCTTTTGATTTAGTTTTAAAGAAACATTTAGTTTTCAACATACTGGGTCAATTGCATAATTGCGGAGGATTGACATACCCAATATCCCTAGAGACATAGTTGCTGGATCGTTCTACTATGCTCAACAGAATGGCTGTCTCAAGATTTTGACTAGATGTGTTTGGATAATGAATGGTCTTGGGAGAAGGGCTGCTTGCCCTCCAAGCAGTGATAGTAGTATTAGTAGTAGCGAGCATATCTTGCCTTTTGGTCCAATGATATTCCTCTTTAAGCATTCTCCGAAAGTTCCAACTTAATACTCAAGTCAGTTCTTGACATGTGCTCTTTTGATAATGTACATGCACACAGCGTCTTTCGATTTAGTCCAAATTTCCCCTCAATATTATAAATGGAGTATTTTGATAGTTGTAGTGGTGGTGGTAATTGCAGTAGCAGTGGTAACATACAAATATTGCCTTTTTGATCACATCCCTTATCGTTTGCTGAAAGTTCCAAATTAATATACTCAGTTATTCCTGAGTTATGCCCTTTTGACAATCCATAAACACAACATGTTTTGATTCAATTAAAAATTTTCTGAAAAGCTAATCGGAACGCCCTTTTTTGGAAAGTAAAGTTCAAAATACATACCTTCCTCAATAACATATACTATGTGTAAACAATGAACGAATTGCCCTGAGGACTGCGGGGAGGATGACATCCCCAAAGACATAATTACTGGTTGTTTCAACGATGCTGAACAAAATACATCACTTAATATTTTGATCGGATGTGTTTTGGGAAATGATAGGCTGGGGGAATGGTTGCCCTTTATTCCCTTTTGACTCATAAAAAGGGCACTAGAACTTCCGATTTCTAATCAAATAAGCCCCATCCAATCTGAAGTTTCAGAGGGTTTTGTCCACCTTGAAGACATTGTTATATGCTCTTTGGATTATCGTGAGAAAAATTGGCTATCTCACGATTTCGATCGGATGCGTTTGGGGAAAAGAAGATGTCAGGAAGGGAGGGGGGCAGTCGCCTTCCATAATTTTTTACTCTTAAAATGGAACTAGAACTATACATTTCAAATCAAATGAGCCTCCTCTAAAGTTCACACGGCCTCTCCTTCCATAAAAACTTTATATGTCCCTAACAACTAACAACTTTTGGCCCAAAACCCTGGATGGTTGTTTCAATCCCAAAGGCACGTGATCTTTGAAATGTTTTTGAACAAATGGCTGTTTCAAAACTTGTATCAGATGCATTTTTGGAAAATGCGACTTGGGGAGGGGAGGTTGCTACCCTCCGATCATTTTGACTCTTAAAAAAATCAAATTCTGATTACTAATCCAGTGAACCTCCTCCGAAGCTTATACCCCTCCCCCTTCTATACAAAAACCTTAGTCGCCCTCAGGTCATAACGTACAATCCTTGCCCTGAGGGCTTTGGGAGGGGGGTTGTCACCCTCAAATACATATTTTCAGGATCATTCAAATACGTTGTATAAAATGGCTATCTCAAAATTTTTATTAGATTTGTTGGGGAAATGATGGATGTGGGAGGGGGGCTCGTTGCCCTCCAATCACTTTCGACTAATAAAAAGGACACTAGCCCTTTTAATTTCAAAACGAATGATTCCCTTTCGAAGTTTCTACGACAACTTTTCTATACGAAGTGACCTGATCTGAAGAAACAAAAAAAAAAGAATAATACATTGTGCCCAGATCGCTCTTTATTTAGGCAGCACTATTGACTGCCTAATAGCTAAGGGTTTTTAGCCATGCAGATTTTGATGTTGCACTGTTTATGTTTCCAACCTATACACATATGAAATGACGTGAAAATCGATGTAGCGCCATATAATACCTTATGATGGCGGTTTTGGGACGAATCTATTTCATGTATATATTATACAGTTTGCCATGTATTACGATGGCGTTTGTTGGACAAATTTGTGTCTATATTCTTGTGTTACATGTAATGTATACTTGTAAGCATTTACTTTCAAATTAGAACTGATTTTGACGATGTTTTGGTAGTGTGCTAGTACTGAGGAAAAAGAAACATCGATTTTCCAACTTCCTTTTTCAAATTCTGTAAAAGTGTTTCAGTAATTAACTTTTGCAGCTAAGATAATTCATAGATAACAGTCCTTATTCCAAAACCGAAGTTATAAGAATTGCTTTTATTATAGTTTTTTGTGTAAACATGTTTAGTTTTTGCCAAGGGAGCTAGGAGGGGGACTTCTAAACCTTCAGCTAAGGTTGCTCGACCATCGAGATTATATTGGTACCCTAGCAATAAGTCCAAAGGCAACAAGTCCAAAAAAAAGTCCAAAAGCAACAAATCCAAAAAAAACACAAACTAACAAGTTGGTCAAGAGACGATTTGTGCTTATTAATGGGTGGGTGGGACGGGGAGTACACAAGTGGGGGTTAAACCCCCCACTTTGGTCATTGGCCATGGATTATGATGACCATGGTCACTCTCTACCTCTTATATAACGCTCTATTATGTTTGAGTACCCAAATTGCGGCGAAGAAAATAAAAAGAAGAAAAAGCAGATGGAGAAAGGCAACATCACTACTTCCCAGGCAAATGAGTGACTTCCTTTTTGTTCAAGGTGGGTGGTGTAATTTTCTCGAAAGGGGCTTTTAATCATAATGGTTCCGATGGTGCACATTTTATTTCTGCCTGACACCATTTTCCAGGTTTTTTTGGTTCATTTTTCGGAATAAACTTTTACTATAAAGGTTAATCGAAATAATACTTACCATTTCTGAATGAGCTACGAATGATAATTTTTTCAACTTCGCAGGGTTTTTTTTTCAAAATAAATTTTTAACGCTTAGTCAGTGTGGGCTGTTGTACACTTTTTTATAGGTAGCAGCTGTTGCTGCAACTTTGATATAGAAAAAAACAGCATATTTATGGAACCTTTTGGCGAAAAAAGTGTCGAAATAAAGAAAAACGGAGGCGTGGCCGCTACGTCTCAGGGATATCCCAGGTCTGATGCAACCAATGGGGCTCTAAGATATACACTAAGGAGGGAGAGAGGGAAAATAATTAAATTTTTCAATATTAAGAATAAAAATGCTTTAGAATGTATTGAAAATTACATCAGTGGCTCACTCCTGCAATACAAAAAAAAAAACAACAAATAAGTGGAAGATGGAGGATCATTTATGTAGCCAGAAACTATAGCCAATCTCTGCACGCGAAGGAAATAAACTTATATTATTCAAGCTTTTTCGTCAAATAGATAACTAAGAAGAGGGATTGAGAACCCCAGGCTTAGAGTTTTCGACCATGTATATTGTAATGACACCCTTTTTATGGTTCTCTCTGCTAAAGGAGTGGCACCAATAAACTCTAGTATATAATGTCATGTATTTCCAACATAATTCAATTTCTTTTTTTTTTAATCAAAAATTAAACGAAATATGTCGATGACACGGCGAAGAAGTATAAAATTGAGCTATACTATCAGATTAAAAAAAAGAGAGAACAGGCTAAACCGCCAAGATTTATGAAGACTTTTAAAAAATAAACTAATTAGTAACTTTCTCACCGTTAGAAACCCTTAGAGACATTATGGACATTGATACTTCCCCGTTATTATGGTAAAATATTTCAGTGTGTATTTGCTTTAAACAAGAGATTAAGTCATGCCTTAACAAATACTTGTATTCCTCAGAAAAAGTATGAGAATTTGAAGTCTAAAGTGGAAGTTTTAAGATTTTTCAAACAGTAATAAACCTTAGGACTTCAATTCTAATTTTTAGTACTGGTAAATAAACTAGATTTCTTGTAAAAAGGCAGCAAATAGTGTTACAAAATATCGATGATAACAGATATACTTTATAAATAACGTAGGGCACATTGGTTGATAGGTAGATAATATATTATTGATAAGCGATTGTAACTAGCTAACTAACTTAAAGTTGTTTTCTGTGGCCTTCAGTGAATTAGTAAAAATTAAATTTTTATTTGCATAGTTTCTCTTCTATTTCATATCTTTTTTTTCGTATTCTAATCTTCAGTGATAAGTTGTTTTATAATGATTGCCTTTTTTCCAGATAAATGGTTATCGTAAATAATTCTTTGTTTATCAAAATTTTTCACGGAGTATATCAAAAGTTTATTAATGCCCGATTTCTGTCGCTTTGCTCTACAAACGTTCGTCTAGAATATTTCATCACTTAATATTCCATTTTCAATGGAAATAGAATATTATTCATTTCCAATTGCTATATTCCATATTCAATGGAATATGGCTTATAATGTTTACATTTTTTCAGATAAAAGGTTATCGCAAATAATTCTCTGTTTATCAGAATCTTAATTGGTGCAATATTTGTTGGATTGAAAGGTCGTTTCCTATTAATTCAAGTCTAGGGTAACTGAGCATGATATCAGAATCGGAAAAACCCATGGTTATAATGTTTATCTTCTTTCAGATAAAAGGTTATCGTAAATAATTCTTTGTTTATCAGAATCTTAACTGGTGCAGTATTTGGTGGATTGAATTATCGTTTCCCATTAATTCGAGTCTGGGGAGACAGAGCATGATATCAGAATCAGAAAAACCCATGGCTTATAATTTATTCCTTTTTTCTGATAAAAGGTTATCGTAAATAATTCTTTGTTTATAAGAATCTTAAATGGTGCAGTATTTGGTGGATTGAATGGTCGTTTCCTATTAATTCGAGTCTGGGGAGACAGAGCATAATATCAGAGTCGGAAAAACCCATGGCTTATAATGTTTGCCCTTTTTTCTGATAAAAGGTTATCGTAAATAATTCTTTGTTTATCAGAATTTTAATTAGTGCAGTATTTGGTGGATTGAAAGGTCGTTTCCTATTAATTCAAGTCTGGGGAGACAGAGCATGATATCAGAATCGGAAAAACCCATGGCTTGTAATGTTTACCTTTTTCCAGATAAAAGGTTATCGTAGATAATTCTGGTGCAGTAAAAAAATTTTATGTGCAGTAAAAGGTTATCGTAAATAATTCTGGTGCAGTAAATATCGTAAATAATTGGTGCAGTATTTGGCGAATTGAAAGGTCGTTTCCTATTAATTCAAGTCTGGGGAGACTGAGCATGATATCAGAATTGGATTTTTACGAAATCTAAAAAATGCATTTTTTACAGATAAAAAGGTTATTGTAAATAATTCTTTACTTATCAGAATCTTAATTGGTGCAGTATTTGGTGGATTGAAAGGTCGTTTCCTATTAATTCAAGTCCGGCGAGACTGAGCATGACATCAGAATTGGAAAAAACCATGGTATATAATGTTTGCCCTTTTTTCTGATAAAGGGTTATCGTAAATAATTCTTTGCTTATCAGAATCTGTATTGGTGCAGTACTTGGTGGATTGAAAGGTCGTTCCCTATTAATTCGAGTCTGGGGAGACTGAGCATGATATCAGAATTGGAAAAACCCATGGCTTATAATGTTTGCCCTTTTTTCTTATAAAAGGTTATCGTAAATAATTCTTTGTTTATCAGAATCTTAAATGGTGCAGTATTTGGTGGATTGAATGGTCGTTTCCTATTAATTCGAGTCTGGGGAGACAGAGCATGATATCATAATTGGAAAAACCCATGGCTTATAATGTTTGCCCTTATTTCTGATAAAAGGTTATCGTAAATAATTCTTTGCTTATCAGATTCTGTATTGGTGCAGTACTTGGTGGATTGAAAGGTCGTTTCCTATTTATTCAAGTCCGGCGAGACTGAGCATGATATCAGAATTGGGAAAACCCATGGCTTATAATGTTTGCCCTTTTTTCTTATAAAAGGTTATCGTAAATAATTCTTTGTTTATCAGAATCTTAAATGGTGCAGTATTTGGTGGATTGAATGGTCGTTTCCTATTAATTCGAGTCTGGGGAGACAGAGCATGATATCAGAATTGGAAAAACCCATGGTTTATAATGTTTGCCCTTTTTCTGATAAAATGTTATCGTAAATAATTCTTTGTTTATCAGAATCTTAAATGGTGCAGTATTTGGTGGATTGAATGGTCGTTTCCTATTAATTCGAGTCTGGGGAGACAGAGCATGATATCAGAATTGGAAAAACCCATGGTTTATAATATTTGCCCTTTTTCTGATAAAAGGTTATCGTAAATAATTCTTTGCTTATCAGAATCTTTATTGGTGCAGTATTTGGTGGATTGAAAGGTCGTTTCCTATTAATTCGAGTCTGGGGAGACAGAGCATGATATCAGAATTGGAAAAACCCATGGTTTATAATGTTTGCCCTTTTTCTGATAAAAGGTTATCGTAAATAATTCTTTGTTTATCAGAATCTTAAATGGTGCAGTATTTGGTAGATTGAATGGTCGTTTCCTATTAATTCGAGTCTGGGGAGACAGACCATGATATCAGAATTGGAAAAACCCATGGTTTATAATGTTTGCCCTTTTTCTGATAAAAGGTTATCGTAAATAATTCTTTGCTTATCAGAATCTGTATTGGTGCAGTACTTGGTGGATTGAAAGGTCGTTTTCTATTAATTCAAGTCCGGCGAGACTGAGCATGATATCAGAATTGGAAAAACCCATGGTTTATAATGTTTGCCCTTTTTCTGATAAAAGGTTATCGCAAATAATTCTTTGCTTAGCAGAATCTTTATTGGTGCAGTATTTGGTGGACTGAAAGGTCGTTTCCTATTAATTCGAGTCTGGGGAGACAGAGCATGATATCAGAATTGGAAAAACCCGTGGTTTATAATGTTTGCCCTTTTTCTGATAAAAGGTTATCGCAAATAATTCTTTGCTTAGCAGAATCTCTATTGGTGCAGTATTTGGTGGATTGAAAGGTCGTTTCCTATTAATTCAATTCCGGCGAGACTGAGCATGATATCAGAATTGGAAAAACCCATGGCTTATAATGTTTGCCCTTATTTCTGATAAAAGGTTATCGTAAATAATTCTTTGCTTATCAGATTCTGTATTGGTGCAGTACTTGGTGGATTGAAAGGTCGTTTCCTATTTATTCAAGTCCGGCGAGACTGAGCATGATATCAGAATTGGGAAAACCCATGGCTTATAATGTTTGCCCTTTTTTCTTATAAAAGGTTATCGTAAATAATTCTTTGTTTATCAGAATCTTAAATGGTGCAGTATTTGGTGGATTGAATGGTCGTTTCCTATTAATTCGAGTCTGGGGAGACAGAGCATGATATCAGAATTGGAAAAACCCATGGTTTATAATGTTTGCCCTTTTTCTGATAAAAGGTTATCGTAAATAATTCTTTGTTTATCAGAATCTTAAATGGTGCAGTATTTGGTGGATTGAATGGTCGTTTCCTATTAATTCAAGTCCGGCGAGACTGAGCATGATATCAGAATTGGAAAAACCCATGGTTTATAATGTTTGCCCTTTTTCTGATAAAAGGTTATCGTAAATAATTCTTTGCTTATCAGAATCTGTATTGGTGCAGTACTTGGTGGATTGAAAGGTCGTTTCCTATTAATTCAATTCCGGCGAGACTGAGCATGATATCAGAATTGGGAAAAGCCATGGCTTATAATGTTTGCCCTTTTTTCTTATAAAAGGTTATCGTAAATAATTCTTTGCTTATCAGAATCTTAAATGGTGCAGTATTTGGTGGATTGAATGGTCGTTTCCTATTAATTCGAGTCTGGGGAGACAGAGCATGATATCAGAATTGGAAAAACCCATGGTTTATAATGTTTGCCCTTTTTCTGATAAAATGTTATCGTAAATAATTCTTTGTTTATCAGAATCTTAAATGGTGCAGTATTTGGTGGATTGAATGGTCGTTTCCTATTAATTTGAGTCTGGGGAGACAGAGCATGATATCAGAATTGGAAAAACCCATGGTTTATAATATTTGCCCTTTTTCTGATAAAAGGTTATCGTAAATAATTCTTTGCTTATCAGAATCTTTATTGGTGCAGTATTTGGTGGATTGAAAGGTCGTTTCCTATTAATTCGAGTCTGGGGAGACAGAGCATGATATCAGAATTGGAAAAACCCATGGTTTATAATGTTTGCCGTTTTTCTGATAAAAGGTTATCGTAAATAATTCTTTGTTTATCAGAATCTTAAATGGTGCAGTATTTGGTAGATTGAATGGTCGTTTCCTATTAATTCGAGTCTGGGGAGACAGACCATGATATCAGAATTGGAAAAACCCATGGTTTATAATGTTTGCCCTTTTTCTGATAAAAGGTTATCGTAAATAATTCTTTGCTTATCAGAATCTGTATTGGTGCAGTACTTTGTGGATTGAAAGGTCGTTTTCTATTAATTCAAGTCCGGCGAGACTGAGCATGATATCAGAATTGGAAAAACCCATGGTTTATAATGTTTGCCCTTTTTCTGATAAAAGGTTATCGCAAATAATTCTTTGCTTAGCAGAATCTTTATTGGTGCAGTATTTGGTGGATTGAAAGGTCGTTTTCTATTAATTCAAGTCCGGCGAGACTGAGCATGATATCAGAATTGGAAAAACCCATGGCTTATAATATTTGCCCTTTTTTCTTATAAAAGGTTGTCGTAAATAATTCTTTGTTTATCAGAATCTTAAATGGTGCAGTATTTGGTGGATTGAATGGTCGTTTCCTATTAATTCGAGTCTGGGGAGACAGAGCATGATATCAGAATTGGAAAAACCCATGGTTTATAATGTTTGCCCTTTTTTCTTATAAAAGGTTATCGTAAATAATTCTTTGTTTATCAGAATCTTAAATGGTGCAGTATTTGGTGGATTGAAAGGTCGTTTTCTATTAATTCAAGTCCGGCGAGACTGAGCATGATATCAGAATTGGAAAAACCCATGGTTTATAATGTTTGCTCTTTTTCTGATAAAAGGTTATCGTAAATAATTCTTTGTTTATCAGAATCTTAAATGGTGCAGTATTTGGTGGATTGAATGGTCGTTTCCTATTAATTCGAGTCTGGGGAGACAGAGCAAGATATCAGAATTGGAAAAACCCATGGTTTATAATGTTTGCCCTTTTTCTGATAAAAGGTTATCGCAAATAATTCTTTGCTTAGCAGAATCTTTATTGGTGCAGTATTTGGTGGATTGAAAGGTCGTTTTCTATTAATTCAAGTCCGGCGAGACTGAGCATGATATCAGAATTGGGAAAACCCATGGTTTATAATGTTTGCCCTTTTTCTGATAAATGGTTATCGTAAATAATTCTTTGTTTATCAGAATCTTAAATGGTGCAGTATTTGGTGGATTGAATGGTCGTTTCCTATTAATTCGAGTCTGGGGAGACAGAGCATGATATCAGAATTGGAAAAACCCGTGGTTTATAATGTTTGCCCTTTTTCTGATAAAAGGTTATCGTAAATAATTCTTTGTTTATCAGAATCTTAAATGGTGCAGTATTCGGTGGATTGAATGGTCGTTTCCTATTAATTCGAGTCTGGGGAGACAGAGCATGATATCAGAATTGGAAAAACCCATGATTTATAATGTTTGCCCTTTTTCTGATAAAAGGTTATCGTAAATAATTCTTTGCTTATCAGAATCTGTATTGGTGCAGTACTTGGTGGATTGAAAGGTTGTTTTCTATTAATTCAAGTCCGGCGAGACTGAGCATGATATCAGAATTGGAAAAACCCATGGCTTATAATGTTTGCCCTTTTTCTGATAAAAGGTTATCGTAAATAATTCTTTGTTTATCAGAATCTGTATTGGTGCAGTATTTGGTGGATTGAAAGGTCGTTTTCTATTAATTCAAGTCCGGCGAGACTGAGCATGATATCAGAATTGGAAAAACCCATGGCTTATAATGTTTGCCCTTTTTTCTTATAAAAGGTTATCGTAAATAATTCTTTGTTTATCAGAATCTGTATTGGTGCAGTATTTGGTGGATTGAATGGTCGTTCCCTATTAATTCGAGTCTGGGGAGACTGAGCATGATATCAGAATTGGAAAAACCCATGGTTTATAATGTTTGCCCTTTTTCTGATAAAAGGTTATCGTAAATAATTCTTTGCTTATCAGAATCTGTATTGGTGCAGTACTTGGTGGATTGAAAGGTCGTTTTCTATTAATTCAAGTCCGGCGAGACTGAGCATGATATCAGAATTGGAAAAACCCATGGCTTATAATGTTTGCCCTTTTTCTGATAAAAGGTTATCGTAAATAATTCTTTGTTTATCAGAATCTTAAATGGTGCAGTATTTGGTGGATTGAATGGTCGTTTTCTATTAATTCAAGTCCGGCGAGACAGAGCATGATATCAGAATTGGAAAAACCCATGATTTATAATGTTTGCACTTTTTCTGATAAAAGGTTATCGTAAATAATTCTTTGTTTATCAGAATCTTAAATGGTGCAGTATTTGGTGGATTGAATGGTCGTTTCCTATTAATCCGAGTCTGGGGAGACTGAGCATGATATCAGAATTGGAAAAACCCATGGCTTATAATGTTTGCACTTTTTCTGATAAAAGGTTATCGTAAATAATTCTTTGTTTATCAGAATCTTAAATGGTGCAGTATTTGGTGGATTGAATGGTCGTTTCCTATTAATCCGAGTCTGGGGAGACTGAGCATGATATCAGAATTGGAAAAACCCATGGCTTATAATGTTTGCCCTTTTTTCTTATAAAAGGTTATCGTAAATAATTCTTTGCTTAGCAGAATCTTTATTGGTGCAGTATTTGGTGGATTGAAAGGTCGTTTCCTATTAATTCAAGTCCGGCGAGACTGAGCATGATATCAGAATTGGAAAAACCCATGGTTTATAATGTTTGCTCTTTTTCTGATAAAAGGTTATCGTAAATAATTCTTTGTTTATCAGAATCTTAAATGGTGCAGTATTTGGTGGATTGAATGGTCGTTTCCTATTAATTCGAGTCTGGGGAGACAGAGCATGATATCAGAATTGGAAAAACCCATGGTTTATAATGTTTGCCCTTTTTCTGATAAAAGGTTATCGCAAATAATTCTTTGCTTAGCAGAATCTTTATTGGTGCAGTATTTGGTGGATTGAAAGGTCGTTTTCTATTAATTCAAGTCCGGCGAGACTGAGCATGATATCAGAATTGGAAAAACCCATGGTTTATAATGTTTGCCCTTTTTCTGATAAAAGGTTATCGCAAATAATTCTTTGCTTAGCAGAATCTTTATTGGTGCAGTATTTGGTGGATTGAAAGGTCGTTTTCTATTAATTCAAGTCCGGCGAGACTGAGCATGATATCAGAATTGGGAAAACCCATGGTTTATAATGTTTGCCCTTTTTCTGATAAATGGTTTATAATGTTTGCCCTTTTTCTGATAAAAGGTTATTGTAAATAATTCTTTGTTTATTAGAATCTTAAATGGTGCAGTATTTGGTGGATTGAATGGTCGTTTCCTATTAATTCGAGTCTGGGGAGACAGAGCATGATATCAGAATTGGAAAAACCCATGGTTTATAATGTTTGCCCTTTTTCTGATAAAAGGTTATCGTAAATAATTCTTTGTTTATCAGAATCTTAAATGGTGCAGTATTTGGTGGATTGAATGGTCGTTTTCTATTAATTCAAGTCCGGCGAGACAGAGCATGATATCAGAATTGGAAAAACCCATGGTTTATAATGTTTGCACTTTTTCTGATAAAAGGTTATCGTAAATAATTCTTTGTTTATCAGAATCTTAAATGGTGCAGTATTTGGTGGATTGAATGGTCGTTTCCTATTAATCCGAGTCTGGGGAGACTGAGCATGATATCAGAATTGGAAAAACCCATGGCTTATAATGTTTGCACTTTTTCTGATAAAAGGTTATCGTAAATAATTCTTTGCTTATCAGAATCTGTATTGGTGCAGTACTTGGTGGATTGAAAGGTTGTTTTCTATTAATTCAAGTCCGGCGAGACAGAGCATGATATCAGAATTGGCAAAACCCATGGCTTATAATGTTTGCCCTTTTTCTGATAAAAGGTTATCGTAAATAATTCTTTGTTTATCAGAATCTGTATTGGTGCAGTATTTGGTGGATTGAAAGGTCGTTTCCTATTAATTCAAGTCCGGTGAGACTGAGCATGATATCAGAATTGGCAAAACCCATGGCTTATAATGTTTGCCCTTTTTCTGATAAAAGGTTATCGTAAATAATTCTTTGTTTATCAGAATCTGTATTGGTGCAGTATTTGGTGGATTGAAAGGTCGTTTCCTATTAATTCAAGTCCGGTGAGACTGAGCATGATATCAGAATTGGAAAAACCCATGGTTTATAATCTTTGCCCTTTTTCTGATAAAAGTTTATCGTAAATAATTCTTTGTTTATCAGAATCTGTATTGGTGCAGTATTTGGTGGATTGAAAGGTCGTTTCCTATTAATTCAAGTCCGGTGAGACTGAGCATGATATCAGAATTGGAAAAACCCATGGTTTATAATGTTTGCTCTTTTTCTGATAAAAGGTTATCGTAAATAATTCTTTGCTTAGCAGAATCTTTATTGGTGCAGTATTTGGTGGATTGAAAGGTCGTTTTCTATTAATTCAAGTCCGGCGAGACAGAGCATGATATCAGAATTGGAAAAACCCATGGTTTATAATGTTTGCCCTTTTTCTGATAAAAGGTTATCGTAAATAATTCTTTGTTTATCAGAATCTGTATTGGTGCAGTACTTGGTGGATTGAAAGGTCGTTTCCTATTAATTCAAGTCCGGTGAGACTGAGCATGATATCAGAATTGGAAAAACCCATGGTTTATAATGTTTGCCCTTTTTCTGATAAAAGGTTATCGTAAATAATTCTTTGCTTATCAGAATCTGTATTGGTGCAGTACTTGGTGGATTGAAAGGTCGTTTCCTATTAATTCAAGTCCGGTGAGACTGAGCATGATATCAGAATTGGAAAAACCCATGGTTTATAATGTTTGCCCTTTTTCTGATAAAAGGTTATCGCAAATAATTCTTTGCTTAGCAGAATCTCTATTGGTGCAGTATTTGGTGGATTGAATGGTCGTTTTCTATTAATTCAAGTCCGGTGAGACAGAGCATGATATCAGAATTGGCAAAACCCATGGCTTATAATGTTTGCCCTTTTTCTGATAAAAGGTTATCGTAAATAATTCTTTGTTTATCAGAATCTGTATTGGTGCAGTATTTGGTGGATTGAAAGGTCGTTTCCTATTAATTCAAGTCCGGTGAGACTGAGCATGATATCAGAATTGGAAAAACCCATGGTTTATAATGTTTGCCCTTTTTCTGATAAAAGTTTATCGTAAATAATTCTTTGCTTATCAGAATCGGTATTGGTGCAGTATTTGGTGGATTGAAAGGTCGTTTTCTATTAATTCAAGTCCGGCGAGACAGAGAATGATATCAGAATTGGAAAAACCCATGGTTTATAATTTTTACCCTTTTTCTGATAAAAGGTTATCGTAAATAATTCTTTGCTTATCAGAATCTGTATTGGTGCAGTATTTTGTGGATTTAATCGTCGTTTCCTATTAATTCGAGTCTGGGGAGACAGAGCATGATATCAGAATTGGAAAAACCCATGGTTTATAATGTTTGCTCTTTTTCTGATAAAAGGTTATCGTAAATAATTCTTTGCTTATCAGAATCTTTATTGGTGCAGTATTTGGTGGATTGAAAGGTCGTTTCCTATTAATTCAAGTCCGGCGAGACTGAGCATGATATCAGAATTGGAAAAACCCATGGTTTATAATGTTTGCCCTTTTTCTGATAAAAGGTTATCGTAAATAATTCTTTGATTATCAGAATCTGTATTGGTGCAGTATTTGGTGGATTGAAAGGTCGTTTTCTATTAATTCAAGTCTGGGGAGACAGAGCATGATATCAGAATTGAGAAATCCCATCGCTTATAATCTCTGTGTTTTTTACATATAAAAGGCTTTGTAAATAATTATTTGCTTATCAGAATCTTAATTGCTGCAGTAACAGTAACCTTAATTGATGACTAATATAGACATTACCCCCGACTAATATAGACATTCCCCCCGAGTAATATAAACATTTCCTCCAACTAATATAGACATTACCCCCGACTAATACACACAGTACCTCCGACTAAAATAGACAGTACCACCGACTAATATAGACATTACCCCTGACTGATGCAGACATTACCCCCGACTAAAATAGACATTACCCCAGACATATATAGACATTACCCTCGACTAATAGAAACCTTATCCCCCGACTAATATAGACATTATCCCCAACTAATATAGACATTACCCTCGACTAATATAAACTTACCCCGACTAATATAGACATTCCCCTAATATGAATATTAGGCTAATATAGACCCTGACTAATATAGACATTACCCCCGACTAATATAGACATTACCCCCGACTAAAATAGAAATTTTAGTCGGGAGACTGAGCATGATATCAGAATTTGGAAAACCCATCGCTTATAATGTTTGCCTTTTTTACAGATAAAAGATTATTGTAAACAATCCTTTGCTTATCAGAATTTTGTACAAAATGTGAAAAAAGTATATTATTGTCCCCTTTCCGTCGCTGAGCTCTAGTATCACTCAAGAAATTGTCAAGTTCAATGCATAGCTCTAAAAGGTAAGAAATGTTGATCTTACTCCAGAATTTTGAAGGACTTAAAGAGATTCTAAAATTAATGAGAATGTAAAACTATTCTTCAAGTATCAAATATTTTCTGTCGACAAGCTACAAGTAGGGATTGGCTCGGGGTAACAGTAACCGAAACTCTAAAAGTTATTATTGATTAAAATATATACATCAGGAAATTATCTTTTTATGATGATTCTACATATATCAAACACTTTAGGTATAAAGTTACGCGCCTGAAAAAAATTTGCCGAATTTTAGAAAGAGGGGAAAAGAGTTAAAATCCAGATGAAAATTAAGCAATCAAATTCAGAATATCAGATAAATCTACTGTATAGATTTCAATCCCCATGCATAATTTTTTTTTTCAGGGGAAATTGCATCGAACCAATTGTTATAGAATACTAGAAAAACATATTTAAATATAAATTGGAAGTCATAATGCCCTTCTAAGTAGGAAAAGAAATTGCACTTCAACAAAATAAATATTTCTCCCATTTATGGCCTAAAATAAAAATTTCTATCAAAATAGGGCCAAAATTCTATCAAAAGCACCGAAATGAAAGCAAATAATCAGCTAGATGAAAAACAAGCCACAACACAATAAAGAAAATGAAGCTTTTGCTGACTCAAACAACATTTTAGGTAACAGGGCCAGTTTTGCTACTATATATGGACCATCAAGATTCTCCATAATTTTCTATTCTTATGCCATGATAGCAAATAAATTAGAAATCTCAAATACTGAAAATAAGCTAAAAGAAGAGCTTTGATGTCTTTTTTGAGAAAAATTTAAAATAATCCAAATAGAAACAACACGGAGAGGTTGCAATGAACTAAGTACGGTTTTACTAGCGCTGTATGATTATTTTCACTCATGATAGCAATGATTTTTGAATACCCATTCTAGAGTTGAAATTTAGCGTAGGGAGCTGTACGCGAACAAAACGACTTTAATTCATTCGTAATTCTATCTATCTGGTAGATTCAATAAAGGTATACAAAAATTTGACAGACAAGTGACAATCTGGAAAATACCTTAAATTACTTTTATCAATATTTAGACAAGGTCCAATAGCAGAAAGAAAATTGGCGAAAAAATTAACAACCTAGGAGCCCCTCCGTGTTGTACTAAAAAGAGGTACCATCCGCGTAAAATAGGTATGAGACATAAGAGTTCCCTAAAAAGCATGATAGTTGCAAGGCTATTTAATACACTATAGCCTACACACACAGGTTAAAAACAGCATTGTATTACGCGGATTAGACTTTAAATGAAGACCGTCACTATTTATAAGACAGGAAAGAATTTCCATACCAATGTTGTAGAAGGTAAGTAACAGATACATTGATATCATCTGAAGCCCGAGAAAGAAAAGCTTGAGAATGCACAACAGAATCGAAAGTGTTTGACAAATTAAGAGCACATACACACAAACACACTCACACACACACACACACACACACACACACACACACACACACACACACACATATATATATATATATATATATATATATATATATATATATATATATATATATATATATATATATATATATATATATATATATATATATATATATATATATATATATATATATATATATATAGTGTTTCCGTCTCTTACATACAATACACTGAATCCAATCCTAACCAATTTTGACTTCCTTATTCGGTTTTCTTTCGCCAAATTTATGAAATGGGCAAATGTCTACTGTACTCGCGATTCGTGTTATAGTTTCAGCTTCTGATGAGGTCAGCTTGAGGGCCGGGTTTGAAGTTGTTAGACAAGGAACAGAGCTATGTGTATCTTGCATTGATGATTGTTCTAGTGATGAAAGCATCTTCAGATTATTGTTGTCTTTCAACCTAAGCGTGCCTTTCCTGGTTACCGTTATGCTTGGTCAATGGACAGTTTCAATACCTGCCTCATCAATATTCTTAATGCCATTGTCCTTAAAATTGTGTTGATTGGCAACGTATTTTAAGTTGTCAAAAAACATTTCAAAATTTGACTTCTTGAACTTCTCCGCACCTCTGAGGCTAGTTGCCTCAGTTTCCCTAATGAATAGACATTAGTGTTTCTTCGTGAATGATCTGAACCATTCTCGTGCGGCTTATTTGCGGTTGATCCAGGTTTTGAGGACTGATACTTTTGAGCTGTTAGCCATACCTAGCTCAACGGGTTGCACTTTAAATTTTATGAGGAGTAAGCCAATAATGTATCTTCTATAAGTATATGCCGTACTGTCTAAGCTGCTCGTCCTGTTTATTACAAAATATTTGCCTTTGCGTAGCACAACCTATTGTGAGTTCCTTGCACCTAATTTATCTTCTTCTTTTTTTTTAATGAATGAAGCAATATCATTTTGTCAATTTCGTAAATTGTAGCTGCCTCCCTTAATGTCATTGTTTTTGCTTAAACAGCTTTATATGCTTTTCCAAATGACTGTTTCGGTGTTTTGCCCCTATTCGTCTTCCTTTTCAACGTTTGCACTGGTTGCTGAAGCCATTAATTGTTTATAATCGTGTTCCAAATACGTAATCCCCAGGCCATGCAACTTCCCAGTTGGCTCTTCAGACAGACAGTCAGAAAACCTAAAATCTGTTTTTCTTCCCCCCCCCCGCTAAATTTATGCGGTGGAACATAACGCCTTTTGACTTACCATAGTCAATCTAGCGTTTATTTATATTCCTAACCCAGTAACTAAGCATACAGGAAGAATAGGGGAAAATTTAGAAAAAATAAACAAACAGGGGAAAATTCAGCCTCTTCTTGAAATTGAGGTATTATAGTCCAGAAAATGCACTTTACTATAAAATAAAAACATTCACTATGGTTCAACTTCCCTACCTCACCAGATAAATTTTTTAACGAGTCTACATCTGGAGAAGTGATTATGCTACCATTTTAGAAGAATTATTAGGTGTGAACGTACGAACGTTCCTTCCTCTTTCCTCACTTTTGTAGTCTCTTATGGCTACAGGCAAAACCTATACAAAACTTTACCTTAAATAATATATTTGCTATGTAAATCCAGGATAGTTAAATCACAATTTAATTGAATATTAGATCATCACTTCGAAGTAAATATTTCAAAGTAAAAAAAATCACTTGGCATGATTCTTTGAATGACAAAATGTGAGGCAACAGATAGTGTGCAAACTTCCTCTGTTTAATCAGAAATTGAAAATACAGAATCACCAAAAATCATACTGCTGCCCGTTGATGCATTGTATCAATCTGCTTCTAACCTGGCGTATCAACTTGCCCCAAGTGACCACGCGTTGTTTAGACTAACATAACTTCAAAACTATAATGCCTTAGTCAATCAAATCTAAAAACCAGTGGTGGAAACTAGCTAAGGGGGTTCGTCGGAAACTAGCATCAATTTTGTATTCAAACTTTTTTAACTTTTTTAAAATACAAAAATTTACTTTTCAGTTACGAACTTATATTTTTTTTTGGTCACACAAAACCTACCTGTTTTGTAACTCTGAAGCTACCCATAAAGCTGCACCACTGTCTGGAGTAGAAAATCTGGGAATTCTTCTTCCCAGATTTTGGGTATGTTATTAATTATTATGTATGTTATTATACCCAGACATTGGGTATGTTATTGGGTATGTTGGGTATACTAACAGGAATTCTTCTTCCCAGATTATGGTACGAAAAGGGTACCATATTAATCTGCATGTTCGAAAACTAATAACCAAAGGTTTTCAGTTCCACTTTTTAATTCTACCCCTCTGAGCCATTTCAGCAACCTAGTAAAGAGCAAACGTTTCTTTTCAAAAACACAGGCAAAATTGAGAAATTCGTGCCATTGGCTACTGAAAGTGCCATTCTGTGACTTAGTGAAATTGAGTTATTTTATCTCCCTCTATCTCATGTGTTTATTTGAATGGTTTCCCTACTATGTCATATCTTTTTTTGGCATACTAATCTTCAGTGATTAGTTCTTTTATCATTTATTTATTAATACGTCAAACAGCAAGCAATAATGCATGTCGCTATTATGTTTGCATTTGTTTTCTAGATAAAGCGTTATCATAAATAATTCTTTGTTTATAAAATTGTTTTGCAAAATATGATAAAAGTTTATTTATTCCTTATTTCCTTCGCTTTGCTCTACAAACGTTCGTCTGTAATATTTTTATCACTTAATACTCCATTTCTGCCCTAAGCGAGGTCAAAGAGGGATGAAAAATTAGGATCATAATTTGTGCAGTATTTGGTGGATTGAAAGGTCGTTTCCTATTTATTCAAGACTTGGGAGACAAAACATATTATCAGAATTGAAAAAAAAACATCGCTTAGTACCCCATTTCCAACCAAGGCGATGTGAGATGGTAAAAGTACCATGGAAAATGAGAATCTTAAGTTGTGCAGTATTTGATGGATTGAAAGGTTTTTTCTCTTAATTCAAGTCTGGGGAAATCATAAATAGCATCGGAAGTGAAAACTCACATCATTTAGTACCCCATTTTTACCATAAGCGAGGTCAGAGAGGGGCTTTTTTGTTATTGGCCTACTTTTGGTTTTAAAGGTGCTTCATTACAATTTCGCGCCCGCGAACTCAAATATGGAATAACATTAAGCCCTCCTATTAGTATCAAACTGACTTCAAAAGGAGGAACTTTGTTTTTGGAACTTTCTTTTTTTAGGTCTAAAGATTGCAAATCTGAATATTAGATTTTCTTCGGTCTGTCTTGACTCTCCCACTCTTATTGTCACCCCCACCATTTTTCACGGGGGGAGGGGAGAACATCAGAAGATTTTGATTTTTAACTTCGTTCTCGGATTTGACGAATCCAGTTATTATTGTAAAAAAAGCATGAAAAGTAAAAACTAAAGCATAAAAGAGCAAACAGGAACATTCGATCATAGCTTCGTTTTAAATTACTATGACTCCGGGAGAATCGCAACCTCGTTTTGATTAAAAATCTTTCTAATAAAACGCAAAATTTGGCCTAATCACATTGGCTACCGAAATCATAGTGATCCAAAGAAATGGCGAGGCAGCTTGTTTTATGGCACTGGCTACAAGGAATAGTGCAGAAAAGATCACCCGTTTTGCAAATGCATCAAAAGTATCAGCTGCTGTAAATCAGTTTAAGAAGGCTTTCAGGAGCAGGTTGTATATCAGTAATGATGGATATATAACCTTTTGACGAAAGTTTCCAGTCCCAGTCTTCAGGCACTAGAGCTGTCTCTTAGCGCAACCATGTCATTATTGGAAAACGAGACAACAAGCAATGGTACTTTGTCAAAGCAGGTGTGGGTGATAAGTATTCAGGGTGGACAAAACTAGCAGCACTGGCTACTTTTGAGGTGAATAGATTGTGTTGAAATTCAGGTAAGGATTCGTCGGATCTGACTCCATATAAGGGTAGAAGATCCTTGTTGCCTGCCGCGATCAGCTCTTCCTTGTTTGCTGAAGAGCAGTAAGACATCTGACTGGGTTCAAAAAACTTGGCATCGGCTGTGACGTTCAGTGTTGAAGTTTTGCGAAAACCGTTCAATCGCAAATTACTGTGACATCCTAAAAAGGCGTGGATGAAAAACAGTGAGTTGGTAAACTCTGATGGTAGTAAGTAGCAGATGTCAAAATCATTGCAGAGTCACCGGGAACTCGAGTTTCAAAATAAAGAGGTGGTTGTTCAGATATCAGCAAGACCAACAAGTCACTATCATTTCCAGTCAAGCAGGTCTCCCTCTTCTCGGCTGAAGAAAGTGCTGTTTTTACTATCAAAACATCAGAGGCATAATCTTTCACTTCTAGTGTTATTTTCCGTCTCACCGAATTGAAATCAAAGGGGAAACGACATTTCAATCCAGAAAACACTGCAGAAATAAAGATTTCCCCCTCTTTTCCCTGAAAAAAGGGATGTTTTTTCACAGATTTTTTTTGAGCGATTCTGTATATATTATTAAGCATTTTTTTCTGAGCATTTTGTCGTTCATTTTTGTGCGAATACTGCACAAAATAATTTCTGATTTCCTATCACCCTCTGACGTTGTTAGGGTGGAAACGCCCATCAAATATTGCCAAGTTAAGATTCTTATTTTTTATTCCCCCCTTTGCCCTTGCTTAGGGAGGAGATGGGGTGCTAAGTGATGGAATTTTTCAATTCTGATGTCTTTTTCGATCTTGTCAGACCTAAATCAATCGAAAACGACCTTTCGTATATATTCTTTTTAAATTACATATTATTTTATTATAATATCCCAAATGGTAGTTTAACCCCTTCTGGCCTCACCTTGGGTGGAAATGAGGTATTAAAAGATGGAATTTTTCAATTATGATGTCACATTTGGTCTCCTCAGACTAGATTTAATAGAAAACGATAGTTCCGTCCAGCAAACACTGGACTAATTAAAATTCATGTTTATAATTCCCCCCTGACCTCGCTTATTGAGAAAATGGGGCACTAAATAATAGAATTTGGCAATACCGATGTCAGTCTCAGTCTCCCCAGACTTGAGTTAATAGTAAACAACCTTTCAATCAAGAAAATATACTAAAAATTTAAATCCGACCCCTCCCTTCATTCCTCTCTTTTCCATGATGAGGGGTATTTCCGCACTGGTGATTTTGAATATGCTATTAAGCAAATTTTTCTGATCTTCTTGAGGCCAAAAACATTTCTGTCGCTCAAATGGTGAAATTTGGCCTTTTTTATCGTAGTTTTACTGGACTAGTAGTCCATTAAGTCCTAGTTTACTTAGTAAAGAATATGGCCCCTATGCGTTTTCTTTTTCATTTTATTTTACTACTTCGTATAGAAGGGTTGGCTGTAAAAATAAAGGAGAGGCCTCATTTGATTCAAAGTGGAAGGTTCTATTGACCTTCTCATGAGTAAAAAAAGATTGGCTCAAAGGAAGATATGATATTTTTCATTTAAAACAAACTATGTTTTTCGAGATCTTTTTGCGCATTATACGCTGAAAAAAAAAAAAATCAAATCACAATATGTGTATGCAGGTTGTCCAGAGAGCACATGAAAAATATACCAGAAATGGCTTATGCTATTAAGTTGAAATTTTTAGGGTATATTGAGGGGATGCTGGACTAATCAAAAGACGCTATGTGCATACTATTACGACCCTGTTACAGCTATTACTGCTACTAATACTACTATTACTACTATGCAAATCAAACCTGGGCAAATGTAAATCTTTACCAAGTAAATCTACCACGATTTGTTAAATGTTTCCCGGAGAAATTACCTACAGATTGTTTCGGGTACCCAACTGACTAAACTTATCCCAAAGAGTAAGCTGTGCGAAAAGTGTTGTTCGATTTCACTTTTTAGGGCTACAAAGAGAGAAAAGATGGGATGGCTGGAACATGTTTTGCTGATGATGAATCTTATAATAAAAAATAAGAATCTTTACTTGTGCAATATTTGATGGGCGTTTCCACCCTAACAACGTCAGAGGGTGATAGGAAATCAGAAATTATTTTGTGCAGTATTCGCACAAAAATGAACGACAAAATGCTCAGAAAAAAATGCTTAATAATATATACAAAATCGCTCAAAATTATCTGTGAAAAAACATCCCTTTTTTCAGGGAAAAGAGGGGGAAATCTTTATTTCTGCAGTGTTTTCTGGATTGAAATGTCGTTTCCCCTTTGATTTCAATCCGGTGAGACGGAAAATAACACTAGAACTGAAAGATTATGCCTCTGATGTTTTGATAGTAAAAACAGCACTTGCTTCAGCCGAGAAAAGGGAGACCTGCTTGACTGGAAATGATACTGACTTGTTGGTCTTGCTGATATCTGAACAACCACCTATTTATTTTGAAACTCGAGTTCCCGGTGACTCTGCAATGATTTTGACATCTGCTACTTACTACCATCAGAGTTTACCAATTCACTGGCGCAGCTGTGTTGACCTCAGGTGGCTTGCTGCTGCATTGAGCTGTTAGTATGTGACATTGTTTGTGTAGCGTCTCCAAAACAAATGCGTGAGAATATACGTATTAAGCGCCCGATTTCCAAGAGGTTCAACGTAAAAATGTGCAAGTATGTCTGACACAGAGGCTCCCATAGGAAGACCCTTTATATGTTAGCGATAAGAATGTCGAAACTGAGATCTCATAGAAATTTTTTACATAGTTTAACCAAATTCATTATAATGTAAATATATAACCGTATTGCTGATTCTTCGATTAGAGAATAGTTGTTTTTAAGTTTGTGTTGTGATAAATGCTTCAATAGAAATTATGTTGAAGCTGCATTGTATGGAATTTTTCTGAAATATTGAAGTCCTTTATTTATTTTTACGAAATCGACTAAATTTTTTGCATAAGGATTTTTCGGAGTGAAGCAGAGGCTTAAATACAGTGTATAACCATTTTCCAATGTTAGAATTAGGGGCATCCCCCCGTTCACTCAGCGCGTCCCCAGGTGGCGGAAAGGAGAACGCCCTACATACATATAGGGTACCTCCATTGATAAGAGGCACGAACCAAGGGAGAACTAGCCCCTGGGGGTCCATAAACCGAAACCGGGTCACCCTCACACAGAGGCTATAAATAAAGGTGGAGGAAGAAGGCCCCTCTGATGTAGGTTAAATTGGACCCACCAGCTGTGGACACGTCCTGTCAGCTGCAAATCTTCCCCCAGCAATGGGTTAAATTGCATAGTACTGCAGGATACCATCATGGAAGAATCCTCTTCAGAAGGACAACTGCGAAAGGCGGAAAACACAAACGACGGTGTCAACGGTCCCTGCTACAAGCAAAGAAGATTGGCTTACCGTTGCCTTGAAGGTAAGCCAAGAAAATTTTCCTCTTTTAAAAATTATAATTAGGCATTTCATGAGACCACGAACTAGGGCTACCAGTCCGAGGTTGCGAATGAACAACTCGGGGAAACCGACGTATTGACAGCTAACAGGGTCGGAAACCCATCTAGACAGCATTTGACCAGTCCGTCTCGGACGATAGACCAGTTTTGTGTACTAGACTTACAACTAGAATCGGAACATTAAAACTTCGGACACTTGCACAACCAGGAAAGGTATGCTACTATGCTCCTACGCGAAGCAAATCGATAAAAGTGGGAAATCATTGTTCTCTCAGAGACGTATGTACCAGGTAACAGTGACGAACAGAGAGGAGACACAATCCCCTACCCTCTGGCAGGCAAGATTGAATGCACAGGGAAGGAGTCAGTTTTTTGCTGATTAAAACTGCAAGAAAATCTGTAGAGCGAGTGATGTCTGTCTTAGAAAGTTTTGTGTACTAGACTTACAACTAGAATCGGAACATTAAAACTTCGAACACTTGCACAACCAGGAAAGGTATGCTCCTACGCGAAACAAACCGATAAAAGTGGGATATCATTGTTCTCTCAGAGAGGTATGTTCCAGGTAACAGTGACGAACAGAGAGGAGACACAACCCCCCTACCCTCTGGCAGGCAAGATTGAATGCACAGGGAAGGAGTCAGTTTTTTGCTGATTAAAACTGCAAGAAAATCTGTAGAGCGAGTGATGTCTGTCTTAGAAAGATTGATGATAATCCGACTCCAAAGCAAGTTCAGCAACCTCTCTCTAGTGCAGGTATACGCTTCTAATTTTTTTTTTAAGTTCGGATAAGGAGTCTAAGGATTTTTACTCTCAGCTTCAGAGGCTTGTTGACACCATTCCAAAGAAAGACTTCATTGTAGTCGTTGGAGACTTCAATACCATCTTGGGAAATGACAAAAGCGGATACAAAGATATCCTGGGCAAGCTTGGAATCGGACAGATCAACAGCCGAGAAACGCAACTCATTGATTTTTGCCGAGACAAAAACCTCTTTGTGACAAACACAATGTTCAAACACCGGCGAAAGAGGAAAGTCAATTGTTTTTTATCCCTTTATGGAAGGACTTCCAGCATGATTGATTACTTACTGGTATCTAACTGGTGGAAATCTGCGTTCACAGATACAGTGACTCTCTTTGGTGCAGATTTTGACAGTGATCAGAGCCTCCTTATGTCATATATTCGTTTAAGTATAAAGGCAGTTGTCAAATCGAAGCAAAAAGTCCCAAGATTCCCTATGGAAGCCCTGAAAGACCAGAAGATGAAACAAGAGTATAGAGAGCAGCTAAACGAAAGACCATTGAAGATCATGCAAGAAACAGCTGACCTATTTAGCCCAGCCAACATTGATCAGCTTGTGCTGCAAAGTAGAGGGCTATATGTGAGACAGTCAAGCTTGTTCTCAGCCGTAAATCTTGCAGAGACAAGCCATAGATTACCCAGTAAATCGCTGACATGAGCAACAAGAAACGAACTGTCAGAAACAAACAAGATCCAGATAACAAGCATAGATTCAAGCAACTCAAACGTCAAATCGAGAAGAAACTCGCCGGGTAATTAAAGACATGATAACCAAAAAGTGTCAGTAGTGCGGAGACGACTTCGGAAAAGGTAACCCACACCCTAAGTTCAAACGAGCTAAAGAGTAGCAAATCAAAAAGATACGAAGTGCCTGGATCTGTTGGATAAAAACAGACACAAAATTATTTCTCTCCCTGGAATCTGAGATCGTTGGAAAAAGAAATTCCAGGAAAAGTTATATCTCACAGTAAATTCAGATCCTGAAGTCTTTCAGAACTTTCCAGCACAAAGAAATGAGGAACCACCCTTAAGGTCAGAGGTGGAAATCGCTATGAAATCCCTCAAATCCATTAAAGTACCCGGGATAGATGGTATACAAGTAGAATTTCTCAGAGTAGAACCGGACGTCAGCATCGATCTGTGCCATCGAATAGCAACAGCTGTATGTGAAACAAAATACTACCCTAAGTTCTGGTCAACATCCGTCATAGTCCCCTTGCACAAGAAAGGATCCAAAAGCAACTGCGACAACTTCAGACCTATATTACTTGTTAGCCCGCTAAAATCCTCAGGAAACACTCCTAGACTGCATAAGAAACATGACAAAACATGTGATACCCGCGTATGAATCTGGGTTCCGTCAGAATTGATCCACTATAGATCAAATATTTCTCATCAAACAAACCATGGAACGATATTTGGAATTTGGTAAAGAACTATACCATCTGTTCATCGACTTTAAGCAAGCCTTTGACCTAATCTGGCAAGATGGTCTCTGGCATATCTTTGCTCATTACGGAATTCTCTTAGACATTATCGATATCATAAGGAGTTTGCACGAGAGGAGGAGATGCATGGTGCAGACCAGTGAAGGATTACTGAGGAGTTTTCTACCTCTTAAGGTGTTCGATAATTCCTGTCTATTCCTAAATGTGTGCTGGCACTTGTCCCCAAATACAAAGGAATGGTCTTGGGAGGATACATTTTTGATCTACTTATATATGCTGATGACATTAGTCGTCTGAATGGAAAAATAGAGGAGGTTCGTTCCTTTTGAATGAAGATAAAAGCCAGCTAGACTAAGTGATGAGAGTATCATAGCATTCAGAGACTGGTCACTATTCGAGGCGAAGAAATCGAATGGGTCGACCAATTTACTTACCTAGGAATCCCACTAAAATCCACAGACAACTCCTCAAAAGACATCAAACGACACCTGGCCCTTGCCTCCACATGCTTCAAGTCACTTTACTCTATTTGGAAAAATAAATACATACCCTTAAAACTGAAGATACGACTCTTCCGTGCCTTAGTGATCTCAGTTGCATCGTATGGAGCAGAGACATAGACTCCAAAAGCCGACGACAAGCACCGACAGGCGGCATTTTCATCGAAATTGCTCCAAAAGCTTAGTGGCATCACTTGCCTTGATATAGTATCAAACGAACTGCTAATACTCTCCTTGAATTACCCTCAAACCATCATTCAGACCATCAAAGTCCAACAGCTTCGATGGTTAAGACACGTTCGGCGTATGTCACCAGCCTAACTGCGCAAAATAGCCTTTGAAGGAAGAATAAATGCCTCTCGCCCAAGGGGAAGACCTCCCAGGCGCTGGTGCGAAAAATTTTCTGTCTACCCCACCCCAGTTTTGCAGAGGACTGCAACAAACAGGGAGGCATACCGAAAATATTGTTATGGTGCTGTTAGAAGAGAAGTCCCGAATCGGCCACCCCTCCCGGATGGGAGTTAAGTAAGTGAGTAAATATTAAAAGTAGGTGATTTTGTACAAGCTATTATAGGTCTTAATGGGATTCCTTGTTCGCTTAATTTTTGAAATCCATAGAACTTTGGGCAAAATATACCATGAGCGAAAAATTTATTGTAAATTGCAAGGTGTTCAAGACGACAAATGGGGCCGCAAGAATTTAGGTATGATTTTGATCCTTCTGCAACATTCCATAAACATTTTTTACCTAATAATTTTAGCATGCTTTTTCGCTAAATTAATAAAATATACCCTTGGGTCAAATGCTCCCCATAAGATAACGTAAATACTGACGAAGAGCAAACTTCCTTTACATCAGGCAAAATAAGAGAATATAATGAGTAAATATGTCAAAACAGTTAATAGCACAGTGAATACAATCTAAGCCTATATTTTGACCGTATATGCAACAGCCGTCATCAGCAAAATACAGCGTAAAACAAATAAACGAAAACAAACCTACCCAAAAAATGGAATCAATGGAATAAATTTCAAAACTAAATCATAAAATAAATTTTGAAAGAGCCAAAGCTGGCTGACCTCGCATAGTTTCAGTCAAGACTAGCAGAATAAGTGTTATTCATTCATGTTACCTGAATTGATTAAAAATTTGACTAATTCCTTATTGCTATATTTACCCTTTGTGCTGCTAACTTGCATACCTTTTGGGAGTTGGTTCATTTTGATTGGCTCATAATTCCATTATATTGTGTATTAAATCATGCATGTACTATCCATATAAGCTATCTATGTGGTGTCACTTGAAACTATGGGGAAAATGGACTTAGAGGCTAGTACGTGTTAAAATCACCTTATTACGTTTGATAGAATTTACGGTTTACTCTAGAAACTGGATATGCAAGTAAAATAGTGTCTTCAGATCTGTTTATTCCTGGTGGTAGTGATAAACTAGATTTTATAATTTACAGGAAGCCGACACATAACAGCAAACACGTTCCTTTTAAATCTATTCACCTCCACTAGTTCAAAGAGTTGTTGTGACTTCTTGCATGGATTATATCCCAAACATTTGCCCGGTGTCTTATGTCAAAAGCGGATTAAGTTTTATTAGAGGTATCCCATTTCGCTCATTATCAATACAAACACCCATAGGACAAAAGACATTCTCTTAAGATCAAATGCATATTTTCTTGTGAAACTTCTAATAAACCTTTGAATATAATCTACCTTCTTTACTTACAAAAGTTTCAAAATTTGCACACAATATAATATGTATGTAGTTTTAAAAATAATTTAAAGTCATAAATTTCCTTTACTCTTGTAAAGACAAGCCCCTTTTACTTGTTAAAGAGGGGAGTTATAAATATAATGTGACTACTGCAGTTATTATGTTGGTAGAACTCACCAAAATTTGGAAAAACGCCTGCTACAACATAAGGATAATATAAAAAATGCTTTAAATTCTAACAGTTTTTCTGATTATTTTAATTCGGCTAAGTTGCCATATTTTCGAAAATCCTAGCCAAGCACAACCTCATAAGTAATGATTTGGGAATTAAACAAGTTGTTCAAGAGGCAATAGAAATTGTTCTGAAGTTAAGCACCAGTACTTCTTTGAACGGATTGGGGAGAATACTCACTCGATGCATTGCACACAAATTTAATTAAAAATATTACATTGTGAAACCAAAAGTTAATACCAGTAAACTTGTATTAAAAAGATCTTTCAGCCTAGCTACCAAAAAAGCAAGAATTGAATAAAAAACATGCTCCCGATTGGTTTTTCAAACAGTCCGCGGTAACGAACTGTAAGTAAAGAGTAACTTGGCCCAATAGTAACCGAAACTCTGAAAATCGAATAAATATATATACATCAAAATGATTTAGCGTTTTATGCTAATTAACAGAGAAAGATTCCGAAAAAGAAGTTTTAAAAAAAGTAAAGAGCCAAATTAAACTTAAGACCAGCGGAGTTCCTATAATAATTCTAACTCAAAATGACTAGAAATAACTATTAAAAAAAATAAAACCCAAAACGCATAGAAATTAAATAGATGATCATAGCAAACAAACATAAAACAGGTATTAATATAAATGAATAAATAAACCTTTAAAAGGGTAAAACTTAAATTGAATGTTCAAATTAAACTTAAAACGAACAAAAATCCATACAAGCAAAAGTTTGGCTAATTTCTGTTCGTTTTGAGTTTTATTTATTCTTTAATAGTAATTTCTGGTAATTTTGTATTTGAATTGTTATAAGACTTTATTTCTTCTGGTCTTAAGTTTAACATGGCTCTTTAATTTTCTTTGAAAAAAATCTTTTTAAAAAGCTTTTTCAATAACTTTCTGCTCGTTTTTTATTGGCAAAATTTCAAGTTGCAATATTCCCCACTTTTAAACGTCAATTTTTATTCAACATCAAATTATCAAAACATTAAAGTGATGTTTTTTTTTTACAACATTAAAGTTTCATAGATCAACATCCCCCTCAACATTCTCTGGAAGTAGTCACCAATAGATGTGATTGCAATCGCAAGAAGTTAAGGTTGCAGTAACTACCTGCTTTATTTGCAGCCGCAATAAAAGCAGTAGCAGCGGTAGCTCTGAGAGTTTCAAGTTAATATCCTCACTTGTTCCTAAGACATTCCATATAGGCCTTTTTGATAACTTGAATACATATAGTTCCTTTTGATTGAGCTCAACATACCCGTCAACATTTCTCGAAATTTTGCATTAGTACCCTTAGTGTTTTTGAACCCATCGAGGATCAAACATTGCCTCTTTTTCTAATGATAAATCCTGCATGTAAAAAAAGGGACAAACTGTATAACTTACACTCCTTGCTCTGGGGGTGCAGCGGCACGGCATTCCAAGAGGTTCAGCTTTTAGACTTTGAGCCTATTTTAAATAAAATGGTTTTTAATATCTATATCAGTGTTAAGACGGGAATTTAAGAGGACAAGAGAAGGGAGGGGCTGCTACCCTTCATTCTTTTTTTAACATAGCTCTGACCATACATTTAAAGTTTCAACTTAGCATCCCTAGCCGCTGGAGGGGGTTCAGACTTTCTACTGAGATAATTTTCCATTGAGAGGGAAGCTTCGGGGGATGAACTTTCCGCTTAAAAACGGATAATAAATAATAAAGCATAACAAGAATCCATTCTTATTATTATTTTTATTTGGAGAGAAGTAAACTCATAGGCCCTCTTCTTACGTATGAGGCTTCATTTCACTTAAATCATAGTGCCTTCCAACGCTGCCTAAACATCCATTTTATCATCTCTATTTTTAGTTGTGCCGGATGAATGAACAGCATTGTCAAAAAGAAAGAAATAAACTCAGTTCTTGTAGTTGCATCAAAATTGGATTAAACTACAGGCATATATAGCCTAAAAAGGGCCGTACAGAAAACCTGAATTGATAAAAAGCAACATTACAATTAAACGATGGCCACTTCATGTGAAAATGAGTTGGTTGTTAAATATTCAATTACACAACTTAAAGAAAACAAAAACTTTGGACAATTTAGGGTTATTGGACGCCTTGTACAATTGTCTCCAATAATGGGACCTGCCCCAGATTTTGGAAAATGGGTAAGAATAGCACTAGAAGACGACACTGGTGTAATCATTATGAACTTATGGAATGAGTACGTTACAAAGCTTATAGAAGGAGATACCCTGTCTTTGCAATTAGGTCGAATATATGAGGTTTGCTGTCCAGACATTATGAGGAGAGATCTTCATAGATTTTATGACCACTTTGGCAATTTTTTTTGGAAAGGCTTAGTTGAAAAAGAACTAGTGGCAAATGATAATACTACTATAAAAGAAAAAGAAGAAATACTCCAGATACCCAAGTTTGAATTCAACTTTGTGAGAATCGAAGACATCCTATGTTCAGGCCAAAAAGGTGACTTTGTTGATGTACAAGGTGAAGTACTTGATCAGATGTACAAGGTGAAGTACTTGATACTAGATGTGCAAGATGATTCTAATCAAAATATAGAAGTAAAAATTTGGAAGTGGTTGGGAATGGCTGAAGAATATGAAGATTTAACTGGAAAAACAATAGCATTAAAAAATGCAGAAGTAAATCATTATAATGAGGAAACGGAACTGATGCTAAACGTAACATCTGGAAGTCTAGTAATTGAGCCATCACAGCTACTGCAACAACTACAGGAGCAGGTACAGACCAGGAAGAAACTTGGAAGAACAGGAAAACAGTAAGTAAAACCTAATCACATTATCAAGTACTAAATAGATATACCTCTTAAAAACAGCGATATTCATGCAATATATATCAGAGTAGGTGTACGTGTAACTGAACCATCGTGTAGCTGAGCCACCGTGTAGCTGAACCCCTGTATAACCAAACCCTTGTGCAACTGAACACTCGTGCAACTAAACCCCCGTGCAACTCAACCCCCGTGTAACTGAATCACCTTGCAACTGAACTATCGTGGAACTGAGCCACCGTGTAATTGAACCACCTTGCAACTGAACCCTCAAGTAACTGAACCACTGAAAATCAGTTTTTCAGTTTTCTAATAATATGAGGCAATATAATTGAGTAAAACACCAGTTGGAATTTTTACATGTTCAACCTTGTTGGAATTGTTTGTTTCTTAAAGTCATGTTACAAACGCTTGTCACGATCATTGATAAAAAGGCTTTGTTTTATTTTTGCAAAAAAAAAGATCTGATGTGACAAACCATTAAAGCTGATTTTACTTCCTTTTTTTTCAGATGAATCAGACCTTTCTTGACGTTAAGTAATAAACATGTGTATTTAAAATTTTTCATTCTTTGTCAATATAGATAACAAATTTTGTTCAGACGTCTTTGAGGAGATTGCAGCTTAAAAAGATATGGGAGGAGGACTGGTTGCACTCCAGCCTTTTTTTCAACATTCTTTCAACATGCCCAGAAAGTTTAAACTTCATACAATCTCGTTTATACCCTCATTTATTTTTGAAACATTGCAGATACGTCGTTTTGTAAAGCTGGATGCACAAAGTATCTCTTGATTTAGTTGAAGACGCTCCTACACGTTTTCCGAACGATGTGATGGCTGATACCATCGGCCATTGTAAATATTACTGGTATTTCCTTTTCACAACCAATAAAGGGAAAAATGTCGTTTGATTGTGTTTGGCATTCTTCTTGACATGACATGCCATGCTTTTTTTTATTTATAGGACCATACATGTCCTCTTTTCTTGATAAAAAAACACATTGTATGATAAAAATAGACAAATTGCATAGCTTACAGCCCTTGCACCAGGGGCTAGGAGTTGTGAACCCTGTAGGCATAGTTATTTAACCTCTCATCTGTTTTAAATAAAATGAAAAAGGAGTGGGATGGAAGCCCTTCGATCACTTTTAATTCTTAAAAAGTTCATTGGAACTTTTGATTTCCAATCGAATGAGCACCCCCTTCCCAAGTTCATACAAAAATCTTTTCCACAAAAACCGTATTTGTTAACATTGAGTAACTAGCTTAATTTACAGCCTTTGCTAACCTTTAGACTATTTAAAAAAATAAATATTTGATTGGATTCATTTTTGGATCCAATCAAAGGAGGATCATTGGATTCCTCCTGAAAAATATCTCTCCAAAAAATAGCCCTTGCGGTTGGTTGGTATCCAATCACTTTTGACTTCTAAAAAAAGACTAGAACTGCCTGAGAATTAAAACTAATTTCTACCTCCACCCTCCTCCCATCTCTCCCCTAGAGCTAATTCTATACTTATCCGAAGGCTTAATGAGAGTTGACTTGTTTAGGCATTAAAATGCACCCTTTGAGGTATCTCCATCTCTCCCTTGCAGCAAAACAATCAGACAACCCCATTGCTTGCAGATAGTGTTTGTTATTGGGGATAATACGGACATTTTTCACGTGGGATTTTTCCGAAAGGGGGGCTGGAGAGTTTCTGGAGGATTTTCCATGCGAAGAAAATTTTTGCACGGAGGGATGGGCAAAACTTACATTCCTCAGCACTTCTCAGCTAAACTAAAAAATAACAGAACCCAAATAAAATATTCCAATTTGGAAAACATATTTTCTGCGAGGTTTTTTTTCCAGTGGAGGGATTTCCTTGGGAGAGGGAGCGGGGGTAAACAACTAGACCCGTAGACAGTGACAGGACGAAGGGAAACCCTATTAAGAGACATAAAAAAGGAGAAATAAATCTGACTTTAAGAGTTTGTGAAGTCTGATTTTCTTTTTTTTTGTGACAAAAAACAGTGTTTTTTCTTATTAATCATCTTGACAGTCATTTATATCGTGAATTTAAAAAGAAAACAAAGAAATGATTATAAAGATGACAAACGGGTCTCCGGCCAGCAAATGAAAACGAAGAAAACATCAGAAATCAAACGAATATTTCGCCCTTATCTAATAAGGCGTCTTAAGCGTAAAAAAACATAAATAAAACTAAAACAGACTAACTAAAATATATGAGATATGGTTACTTGATATTTACAATTTATAGCTATCTTCGTCAAACCATAAAAGTAACTGGATTAAAATTTTAAAAATAACAAATGAAATAGGAATATTATTGCGACATAATCTTATGATGAGCTTTTGATGCTGCTCTTCGCTTAGGTTTGTTACTTAAACTAACCCCTGGGGCATTTCAAAATACTTTATTTTTGAATATGGATTAATTTTTTAAAATAATATCAAACAGTTCATGGTAACGAACCGTAAGTAGCGACCAGCCTCAGTAGTAAACGAAACTCTAAAAGACGGAATTTTGATGCCAATGGTTACATCAAAAGAATCGCATTTTTAAATATATAAGTTTCATCAAGTTTAGTCTTACCCATACAAAGTTACGAGCCTGAGAAAATTTGCCTTATTTTAGAAAATAGGGGGAAACACCCCTAAAAGTCATAGAATCTTAACGAAAATTACGCCATCAGCTTCTGCGTATCAGAGAACCCCACTGTTGAAGTTTCAAGCTCCCATCTAAAAAACGTGGAAATTTGTATTTTTGAAGGAAGACAGATCACGGAAGCGTGTTTATTTTTTTTTTCAGGGGTGATTGTATCGACCCAGTGGTCCTAGAATGTCGTGAGAGGGCTCATTCTAACGAAAATTAAAAGTTTTAGTGCCTTTGTTAAGTGATCAAAAAAATTGGAAGGCACCTAGTCCCACGCTTATGTTTTTCCCAAAGTCACCGGACCAAAATTTTGAGATAGCCATTTTGTTCAGCATAGTCGTAAAACATAGTAACTAGGGTGGGGGTGGGTTGTGGGGAGAGGGTTATGTGGGAGGATCTTTCCATGGAGGAATTTATCATAAGGGAAGAGAATTTCTTTGAAGGGGGTGCAGGAATTTCTAGCATATTCAAAAACAAAACGATGAGAAAATAAATTTAAAAAAGGTTTTTTAAACTGGAAGTAAGGAGCAGCATTAAAACTTAAAATAAACAGAAAATAGTACGTATATAAGGGGATTTGTCTCCTCCTCAATACCTTGCTTCTCCATCTCTTCCGCAATACCTCACTTTCTACGCTAAAGTATTTTTAATAATTTCAACCTTTTATTCAACGGCGTTCGTGATTCAGGGGTCATTATTATAGAATTGGGACAAAATTCAAGCTTTAGTGTATTACATAAAAAAAACTAGTTTTTTTTAACTGAAAGTAAGGAGCGACATTAAAACTTAAAACGAACAGAAATTACTCCGTATATGAAATGGGTTGTCCCCTCCGCAATCCCTCGCTAATTATGCTAAAGCTTGTAATTGTTTTAAAAAGCAAAATTGTGGCAAAGAGTCAAACTTTAGCGTAAAGAGCGAGGGATTGCGGAGGGGACAACCCATTTCATATACGGAGTAATTTCTGTTCGTTTTAAGTTTTAATGTCGCTCCTTACTTTCAGTTAAAAAAACTATTTTTTTTAATGTAATTTCTGAACGTTTTTGAATTAATGCATGTTTGATTTTGGCTCTCCACACATAAAATATTAAAATGAAATTTGCATATTAATTCCTTTTTTGGCTAAATGGCTTTCTCTTAGTTTTGATCAGACGATTTTGAGAAATAAGGGATGGGGAAGGAGGCCTAGTTGCCATGCAATTTTTCGGTTACATAAAAAGGCAATTATAAATTTTAATTTTTAACGAATTTTTTTATTAGTAGAAAATATACGTAACTTAAGAATTAACTTACGTAACAAACTTTTAAATTCTTAAATTTTTATTATGTATATGAGGGGATTTGTACCCTCGTTAATACCTCGCTCTTTACACTAAATCGTAAGTTTTGTCCCAATTCTTTAAGAATGACCCCTGAATCAGAAAGGCCGTAGAATAAATAGTTGAAATTACTAAAAATACTATAGCATAAAGAGCGAGGTATTTATCTCCTCCTAAATACCTCGCCCTTTATAATAAAGTATTTTTAGAACCCGTCATATGCGTAATAATCTCTGTTCGTTTTAAGTTTCTATGCTACTCCTTACTTTCAACTGAAAAAACTTTTCCATGTTTATTTTTTCATTGTTTTTTTTTTATAGTAATTTTAGAAAATCCTGCGCCCTTTTCATTGAATTTCTGTTCCCCCATGACATATTTCTCCAAGGACAGATCCTCCCACATATCCCCCTCCCCTCAACCTCACCCCCAAAACCAAAAAAAATCCCCTGAAACCGTCTGTACACTTCCCAATAACCATTATTATATGTAAACACTGGTCGAAGTTTGTAACTTGCAGCCCCTCCCCCAGGTACTGTGGGGGAGTACGTCATTCCCAAAGACATAGTTGTTAAGGTTTTTGACTATGCGGAACAAAATGGCTATCTCAAAATTTTGATCCGTTGACTTTGGAGAAAAATGAGCGTGGGAGGGGGCCTAGGTGCCCTCCAATTTTTTTGGTCACTGAAAAAGGGCACTAGAACTTTTCATTTCCGTTAGAATGAGCCTTCTTGCGACATTCTAGGACCACTTGGTCGATACGATGACCCCTGGGAAAAAAAAAAAACAAATAAACACGCACCCGTGATTTGTCTTCTGGTAAAAAATACGAAATTCGACATTTTTGTAGATAAGAGCTTTAAAATTTTGCTATAGGGTTCTCTGATACGCCGAACGCGATGGTGCGATTTTCGTTAAGATTCTATGACTTTTAGGCGGTGTTTTCCCCTATTTTCTAAAATAAGGCAAATTTTCTCAGGCTCGTAACTTTTAATGAAAAAGACTAAATTTGATGAAAGTTTCGTTTACTATTGAGCCAGGTCGCTCCTTACTACAGTTCGTTACCACAAACTGTTTGATAGAGTGAAGTATCGACGAGGGGTCGGACCCCCTCATATACGTAATAAAAATGTACAAATATAGAATCTCGTTACATAAGTGAATTCGTAAGTTACGTATATTTATCACTAATAAAAACGTTCGTAAAAAATGAAAAGTTCTAGTTGCCTTTCTAAGTAATCGAAAATGGAAGGCAACTAGGCCCCCCCACACCTTTTTTTTATCAAAATTGTCCGATCAAAACTATGAGAAAGCCATCTTGCCAAAAAAAATTAATATACAAAATTTCGCTTTAATTATTCATGTGCGGTAAGCCAAAACCAAAACATGCATTAATTCAAAAACGTTCAGGAATTAAACAAAAAACAAGACTTTTTAACTGCAAGTAAAGAGCGACATTTAAACTTACAACGAACAGAAAGGGATTCTCCCTCCTCAATGCCTCGCTCTTTACGCTAACATTTTTTATTGTTTTAAAAAGTAGATAATTTCTGTTCTTTTAAAGTTTTAATGTCGCTCCTTACTTGAAGTTAAGAAACGTTTTTTTTTATTTAATTATAAATTGAATCAATATTTATATTACCAGTATCTAAATTAATTGATAAGCCTACAAAAATGTGCTTTTTTTTGTTTTTTCAATGCTTCTAGAGCCCATTGAGTGAAACCTTCATCATTGGAAATGGATGTTTCCTTCTCGAACTGAAAAAAATCGTCCGGATTAAAAAACATATGTTCTGATAAAGCTGAAGTAAAATATTCTGTTTTAGAGCATTATCTATTGAATTCAGTTGCTCAATTAAAGATAGATATAGATAGATACTTTATTTCGTGATCAAACCAAAATCAGGCATTTCACAGCAAAAAAAAAAACAAAAAAAAAAAACCCGTACACACTGCAAAAAAAGAGAAAAAGAATACAATACACTATCAATAATACAATACACTATCAATACAATACAATACAATATCAATACACTATCGAATACAATACACTATCAATACACTATCGAAAATAAAACATAAACACTAACTAAAAGTCAAGTCTCTTTGTGCGGGATAAAAATCTGTTTACAATAGTCCGAACTCTATTATTTCTAATTATTAGCGATAAAGGAAACGGCACACTTATTTCGTATTCACTTAATTCGATATCCATGACTATACATGTTCTACAATAAACTGGGCAATCAAATAGAAGATGACTAAATGCTTCCATTCTTCCATTAGACCGCACAAGCACATTGGAGAGTCAGCTTTCCCAATCCTATTTAAAAAATGAAGCAATCGTGCTCAATAAAACGTTCCATAAATTGCTCGTGAGTTCGACCGACGTAAAATTTTCCGCAAGAGCAAGGAATACTTTACACTCCACTTGCCAAACTGATACGTGTTGTATATTTTCCAGAATTTAGAAAGTTACTCAATGGTCTGATTGATTAAAACAAGTTGATACATTATGTTTCAATAAAGCCTGTTTAATGTTCTCCCTAAGAGTTGGTATGTAAGGTAATGAAATGTATCTAGTGGAAATTATAGAGTCCAAAAGATGAGCACCTTTGTTTTAATTACCTTTTTCATGCTTAATCTGCCTTTTCTTTATTATTTCACTTACAAGTTTTACAGGATACCCGTTGCAAAATAAGATATCCCTCAAATACAATAGTTCGCTATTTATACATTCCGACGGACAAATTTTAAAAAACTCTATCAACCAATGATATGACTGTTCCCTTTTTTTTTACTGAAATTGGGTGAGACGAACAAAATTTTAAATACCTTTCATTATGAGTTGGATTTCTATAAATTGAAAAAGTAAACCATTATCGCTTTTTATTAATAAAATATCTAAAAAGGGTACCCTTTCTTGTTTTTCCAGCTCTTGCGTAAATTTTATATTTTTGTCAAACCTGTTTAAATGATCAAGAAACAAATTTAAGGAATACAATCCATGTTCCCAAAAACATAAAACATCGTCTATAAACCTATCCCAGAAACAAGGAGACAGACGAAAACAATGAATAGCGGACATTTCTGTAGAATCCAAAAATAAATTAGCCAGGATTGGACTTGAAGGAGCCTATTTGCTAAACCGAAGACCTGTTCATAAAATTCTCCTCTAAAAAATATTTGTTTTTTTTTGTTTTTCTTCGTTTTCATTCACTGGCCTAGTCAGAGACCCGTTTGTCGTCTTTATATTCATTTCTTTGTGATTTTTTTCATGGCTTGCCAGTTAGGCTTTAGATCTTTTATTCGACTTTAAAAAGCAAACAGTTCCAACAAGCTTGAAGATTCTAAGTTGTGTTTTACTTAATGTAAGTACGGTGTTTGATCTGCACGAGAGTTCAGTTATACGAGGGTTCAGTTGCACGGTGGTTTAGTTAAATAGGGTTGAGTGGCACGGGGGTTGAGTTGCACGAGGGCTCAGTTAAATAGGGTTCAGTTAGACGAGGGTTAAGTTACACGGGAGTTCACTTACACGGTGGTTCAGTTGCAATGGAACAGTTGGTTCAGTTGCAGAGTAATATATACAAAAAGAAGATATATCTAAAAAATATTTATCAACTCTTAAAAAAAGGGTCAATTAGCGATTAGCAATCAAAAGAGACATTTGATTTTTGCTCCTTTTTAAAGACTAAACAGCTTAGGCCTACTACACATTTTGACACATTGGTGACTATAGCCCTTATTCTATTTTTTCTAGTTGAAAAACAATTTTGACTAGTTAAATCTTAGGTGCATTTTGTCATTGAACGTGCTCTGTTTCTAATCCCTCGTCCTTTTTATTTTTTTATTTCTGTCAAACATACTATTTAAAGAGCCAAGCAAAGTAAAAAATGAATTCTGATTGCTTGAGCTGGTCAAGTGAAAACTTACCTAACTAGGTATTTCTTATTAAGTATTATTCAGTATTTCTTAATTAACTAGGAAAAATTGTCAATCCAATCTTTAATCGAAAAGGGGAAATTTAGAAAAAAACGTGGGGGAAAAATATATAAAAATAAACCGAAAAAAATAAATAAACTAAAGGGTATAGTTGTCTGTGGGAACCAGCAGACTGTTAAGATTTGAATTTTTAACTAGGAAAAATTGTCAATCCAATCTTTAATCGAAAAGGGAAAATTTAGAAAAAAACGTGGGGGAAAAATATACAAAAATAAACTGAAAATAATAAATAAACTATAGGGTGTAGTTGTCTGTGGGAACCAGCAGACTGTTAAGGTTTGAATTTTTATAATATTATATTTAGGTTTGATTTTAATTTTGAAGTAAGTTTAGGTTTGAATTTTGATAAAAAAGCGTTGTCAAATTTAAATGATTATTTTTATCCCTACATTTTGACAGTTCAACGTGACAACACTGACTAAAATAAGCTAAACAACAACAGACTTAAGCAAGAGTATAATAGCATATAATAACAATATATTTTAGTCTGGTGACATGTTTTTGTCCTTAGTAACATGCTTATTAAATTTAATAATTTTCTGTTCTTTGTCATCTTTCTTTTTCTTCCAGATCCATGCAAGGGGAAAACAAGAAGATGTAAACGACCTCGCAGACGGAAATTACATAACTAAACATTTAATCAAATGTAGCAATCATTTAATGATTAGAACATAGATTTTAAATGGGAAATTTGTTAGTGCAGTGAAATACCATACATCATATATAGGTGTACACACATCAACTCTACGGTAAATCGACAAATTGTGAGGGAAATACAAGAGAGCTTTCTAGCGCTTCAAAAATAATAATCCTTAAGCCTAACTACTTGGGCTTATCCCGGTCTCCTCGAACAGGAATTCTTGGCTACCAATTTTATGTTGAAATCTCTTGACAAAAATAAATCAATTTCTTTTAAAAATGGGGTAATTAGCAAATAAAAACTTAGAATACCATAAATATATTATAGGGAAATGTTCTTATGAAAAATAAAGAGTAAGTGCAAAATAGTTTAAACTAGATGTCAAACGCAAAACGAGCATAAATCACCACACACAAAATCGGTGCTACCACTCCCTTAAGTCTCTCAAAAGTAAAGAGCACCATTTCTACGTTAATGAAAGCTAATTAAAGTGCCAAGTTGAAATCTTCATTTATCCAAATGATTTTCCAGTTTGCAAGGAATAGATTTAATCGAAAGATGTCACTGTAAAAGGCTTGTAGAATACTATATTAGGAAAACTTAAGTAATTTGCTGCCGTAAATATACTGTTGTTTCGAGGCTGACGAGTATAGCTAAGAACACAGGGACTACACTGAAGGAAGATTTCTTGACCCTAAGCAGGTGCGCCAATTCCCAAAAATATAGGAGGGCAAAGACTTTTTCCATTTTTAAATAGACATACAAAAATGAGAATTGATAATAAGAACAGCCCATTTATTTTATTTTTCTTGTTGCTACACCAGCCCACGGTGGCATAAATTTACTAAGAATTTAGGGGGAGATTAGAAATCTAGAGGAGAAGGAATGCGACACCTGCACTCAGTATAGAAACAAGATTTCCAAGCCCAAGCAGGGGTGCTAATTCCAGAAAATCTATGGGGGCTAAGGGTTTTTTCTTTTATAATGGATAAACAAAACGGTTATTTATCAAAATCTAGGGGGAGGGGCATTGTTTTCTAATGAAAATACCACATAAGGTATTTTTTTCAAATCTAGGCATAAATCAGAATGTTTTAAAGTTTTCCTTTCTCTCTTCCCCCAATTGACCCCACCAACCTCAAGTCAATCAGAAAAGACAACTCCTGACTAATCACTCAACATCCGAAATTCTCCTAGGCATTCTTCCAGCACAGGAAACAGTTCTTAGAAAGAATTATCATAACTCATGGTAGAATGAAGTCAGCAAGGAAAACAGGATTACAAACCCTATGCATAACGAAACAAATCAAAATCCGGAGCTCTTTTTAAGTTCATACCCAGTCTATAGAATAAAATTTGCTGGAAGTGTTAGCTTTATTCAATTTTAATTGATGATTGCCATCAAAATGGGGTTTTGAGGGTATTGCCAAAATGTCCAGATTTGTTTTTAAGGAATTCATTCAGTATCGTTACAAGCTATTTTCTGTTTTTACATTTTCTCTGTATTAATTACTAAAAAAGTGAGGTCTAAAAAAATAACTATTTTATCTCACCAGTCTACTATTTTCTTTAACCATTTAAAAACAACATTTCAAAATACACCCCTCTTTAAGAGGGATATATGTACCGTTGGTAATATATCCTTCATTATCAAAACTATGAGGAGAGACAAAACTGAAGAAGGCTCTCGACATGAATTCCCTCGACACACACGAAATAAAGAATTCACTAAGAACCTCGAGGCTCCATAATGGGTTGGGATCTCTACCAGATTGCATAGTCCCTATTCGGACAATAAGCCGCTCAATATAGTCAAGCTGAAATAACAAGGCAAAGAGGAGGATTAGGAAAAGGGTTTAGAAAAGAGGAATAGGAAAAGGGGGAATAGAAAGGGGCACTCCTCAGTACTATAGCTTCGACTATCAACTGAAACTGTACCCCTAACACTTTTACTATATTGGACCACTTTAATTTACTAGCGCTTCATATTTAACTTAGGGCCCACTTCGGAGTCTTTATCGTCACAAACTGTACCATTGTCCGAAATGCAGTCCCCATTTTGATGGCAACCAACAATTAAAATTGAATAAAGCTAACACTTCCAGCTAATCACCTATGCGAAATGTGTTACAACCTTGGGATTCGAGATTCAACTATTTACCATAAAGAGAGAAAACGACTAAAATTAAGGGTTTTAAAAGCTAAACGAAAATGCTGAAGAAAACATAAAAATCGAATATTTCGAGGGAACAACCGCCTTTCTTCTTCAGCCCGATCAAAATATCAAGAAAAAAAAAACGCGGGAAGTATAGCAAAACCAATTAAAAACCAATGAAAAAACCGCCAAAAAATTTCAGATAAATAAAATTCAACAAAAGACCAAAAAGTGTAAGAAATAAAATCAAATACCTAACAATAATGGAGTGAGTTATTCGCCAATATCCGCAATTTGCACAAAATTCAAACAAGTATTAACTGCCATCGGCGGATACTAACGAACAGCTGAGAAAGAAAACAAAAATTCATTCACTCAAATAAACGAACCAGCAATTAAATAAATTGGAGAACTAGGTCCCCTGATTTATGATTTTAATCATTGCATTTCTTGCGGATACCTTTTGAGACATAAGGGGTTGATGACGTGTCTGATTATGTGATTGGGAAAGTGGTTCAAGGTTTACTTCAAGGATTACTGAAGTATCGGCGTCTCTTTTGAGAAAACCGAAATAAGAAGAGAGGCGGTTGTTCCCTCGAAATATGAACTTTCTGTGTTTTCTTCAGTATTTTCGTTTGAGCTTTAAAAACCTCATTTTTGATCTTTCCTTTCTTTACGTTATGGCAGGCCAATGTGGTTCAAGAAATTATTCTTCAACTATTTACCCTATAGAAAAACTTGGTAAAAAAAAAAGTATTTAAAAATGATGGAACCGATTACTTTTGGTTTTATTCAAGATACGAGAAAATGACACTTAGTAACATCGTATTTTTAGCAGTGGAAAAAAGAGTGCTTGAAAGCTGTGTTCTTAGAGTCCCAATTGACTTGATGCATCCTTCATGAACTTATTCAACTAAAAGAAAAAAAAATATTCAAATAGTTTGATAGAAAAATAAATAGATAGATAATTTTTTAGTTGCAACAATTACATAAATAGATGTGACAAACTAGTGCACATGCCTGGTGGCATATTTTAGCACTGACAATATTACATACTCTAAAGTTTGATTCTTTCTCGCAACTCTACTTTTTAAAACAATAAAAAACTTTAGCGTAAAGAGCGGGGTGTCGAGGAGGAAAGCCCTTTTCATATACGGAGTAATTTCTGTTCGTTTTAAGTTTTATTGTCGCTCCTTACTTTCATTTCAAAAAACTTGTTGTTTTTTTTTATTTAATCTTAATCTAAGATATGATTTTCATTTGGTATTTAAGAAAGAGGGAAGGATTTATTCATTAAACAGATAATAAACAAAAATGGTTACTACCTCCCTTCAAAAGCAAAGCTTGTCCGAGGGGGAGAAAGAGAAAACAAAATACATAAAATAAAAGAATACTAGGCCACCAACACCACTAATACCACCACACTCAACTATAAATATGAAAAAAATAATTATTTTACTTTTCCTCTGGGAACTAAGTATCATCAAAACCCCCACAAAAAAAAAAAAACGAATCAATCAAAAATCATTATCTACAAATAGCAGTTCCTTAATACTTTTTCGAAATATAACAGGGTCTAAAATACTCCTTATATTACTCGTCAAACTATTCCATTTCCATGTACTTCTATATAAAACAGAAAAACATGAACGGGAAGAAATGCCTCTAGGTACACCTAAATCAACACTACCTTTTGTATCGTGTGAATGAACAAAAGACCTAACGCATAACAAATCACTAAAACAGCGTGGTTTAATACCCTGCAGCAATCCAAAAATAACCCACAATACATAAAATTCACAGAGACTCGCTGGCAATATTTTCAAAGTTCGATAAAATTCCCGAACAGATTGACGAGGAGGAATCATTGCTAAAAGCCTAACTCTCAGAGCTCTCATTGGTTTAAGGATAGATGGAAAAGTGGAGAGCCAAATACTTGAACAATAAAGTATATACGGGTGTATAAGAGAAAAATAAAGATGGCGGAGGACAGAGTTAGGAAAAAATGTTTGAGTCTTTTCATTATACCTAGATTTCTTGCCAGAATTTTACTAGTTAAACTTACATGGTGCTAAAAAGTTAAAGTTTCATCAATTACAATTCCGAGGTATTTAAAAGAAACAGTCCGTTTTATAACTCTATTAGAAGTGTTTAGTTCCTTCATCCGCGGCGCAAAAATCCGGCGATCGTGAGAAAATGACAAAATTAGACTTGGTAATATTTATCCTTGTTAAATGCAATAATAATACATAAAATAGTGTCAGGTTATCCTTGAGCTGGAAGTACTAAACTATTTGCTTTTGTCTCAATTATGGCTAATTTTGCCAAACCTCCACTAAATTCATTACACCTTTGTTAATGTGACCTGTTGAATGATGTCCATAGGAATTCAGTTTTAATTTTGTTATTTAGCACAATAGCTCAATGAAAAAAACAACATAACAAAACAGAAAATCAGATAGGTGATAGTTATATGAGTGTAAACTGGGAATAAGGAAATCTTAGCATTGCAACTACTACTAAGAACTCTTCGCAGCATCAATCCACCTGAGGCGAAGACGGCTGCAAACACTCCTTTTCCACCCCAATTTGCTCAATAGTACTTAGTTAGTCTCCCCCCCAACCCAGCTAAAATTTAGTTCCTTTAAAAATCTTGTCAAAACTAATATAAGTCTCCATAATTCAAGCAACCAAAGAAATGGGTCAGTTTTCTTTAGTATAAATTTATCTTTATGGTATTATATGACTCATTTTTCAGTTTCACAGTAATTTTCACTTGATTTGAAAAAATTGGCTCCAAGTTTACCCCCCCCCCTTCCCTACGATTTTGACGAAACTAAGTCACTAGTACTACTCTTTACTTCCTGTCATGAAGTTCTGGTTTCTTGAAATCCCTTTCTAATGAGATAGATAGTCGAAAAACACAACTTTTTTTAAATCTATAATCTTTTATCATAAACTTGGCCAAGCCATCTTAATCTTTCTTTCAGTATAGCCTCGGAAAGTAGGATTGAACCACATTTTCCGTACAGCTTATTGTTTAATATAGGATTAGTCAAAGGAACATGTAAAGTTATTCTTAGAGAATGTCCCTAGAAAGTATTTACCATACTTTCCTCAGCTTTCCTAAGCACCCGAACTTCACACCAATACTTGAACACTGTCATTAAAGTTGTTTCGAACTTTTTTTATCTTAATTTCCAGACGTATCTTTCTACTTTTTCAAACTTTTTTTAACTGAGAAAACACATCCTGCACACTGACAATGCCTTTTTTCACATTTTATTGCACATCTTTACTAACAATACTACCCTGGTAAGTAAAGCTATCACCTGAACGATATTTTTATTACCTTGAATTACTTTAAATCTACCTTAAATCACATTGTCCAGCAAAATAAGTAATAGTCCAGGCGGACCATGGTTTGGCGGACCCACCCTTGTCGATGGCAATCGTAAATGCACCAACAGTGGTTGGGGTGACAGCTGTCTCATGAAGACTGTTCCAATGGACAACCATTCTAATGAAGGAGTATTATTTGCGGACTCATGCTCTCTTTTGGGATAACTTCTTACTATGTCTACTTGTCCTGAAGGATCCGTCGAGTTGAAAGGGTTTTGACAGTTGGTTTTCAAAAGTTAATATGTCATTATGAAACCACCCCTACGGCGTCTGTACATGAGTATTGGGAGTTTTAGCATATTCAATCGAGCTGGTTAGTCGAGACTCTTGCACCCATCAAAAACTTGGTTGCCTATATTTTGACAAACCCTTTTTTTGCTGATCCCACTTGCTCAATTATATGGCAACAACCATCCCAAACTTTAGCAGTAATCGTAAAAGACCTTTGTAGAGCTTGGCCATAACTTTGGGTGAACTGCTACGAGCTGCAGAGGGTCTGGGATTGATTATGTTAATCTGCTACTTAATTATACCAAGGGTCTGGGACATTTGGGCAGCTGCTGTTTGTGCATGATTGTGGAATAAATTACCTAACATCAATTTTCATCCTGATTTATTCTTAGCCAAAGCAACTTAGTCTAATTAACATAGTTAGTCTTCTAAACATTGAAATTACTATATCCTTATCATAAATTTTAGCCTTGATACAATGACAAGGATTGATACAATTTTTGGGGAGACACAGCTTTAGATATTCACACCTTTAGATATTTTGATAAGGACCTCAAACTCAAACATAGTTAGGAGAAATTCTGCCATTCACTTTATCATAACTTTATCAATAATGAGGAGGACACAGACTTTCTGTTAACAATGCCAGGTAGCAGATTGTGAATTCATTGCTAAGTTTGTACTTGACATCTGTTTTCACTCTGAATCAGCAAGAAAAGATACAAATTCACGAAAATGTAGGAGAGGTGCAATAATTTTTCGATTTTAAAAATCAACAAACGAATGACATTCCCCCATCAGTTGGCAAGCCTGTCAAAAAGTTATCTCCTCTTTGCACATCCAACAAGTAAGTCTATCAGTAATTAAAACATGCATTAATTCAAAAACGTTCAGAAATTAAATAAAAAAAACAAGTTTTTTTTAACTGTTAGTAAAGAGCGATATTAAAACTTCAAACGAGCTGAAATCATTCCGTGAATGAAAGGGGACGTCCCTCTTCAACGCCTCGCTCTTTACGCTAAAGTTTTTTATTGTTTTAAAAAGTAGATAATTTCGGTTGTTTTTAAGTCTTAATGTCGCTCCTTTTTTTCAGTTAAAAAACCTTGTTTTTTTATTTAATCATAAATAGAATTAATATTTATATTACCAGTATCTCAATTAATTGATAAGCCTGCAAAAATGTGTGTTTTTTTAATGCTTCAAGAGCCCCTTGAGTGAAACCTTTATCATTGGAAATGGCTGTTGCCTCCTCGAAATTCAAAAAATGGTTCGGATTAAAAAACATATGTTCTGATAAAGCTGAATTAAAATTTTGTGGAGGTTTTGGCTCCTTTAAGAGACAGATGAAAAGTTTCTTATTAAAGGTTTCTTATTAAATGTTTCTTACGATTTATTTTTATTTATTTTTTTTGGGTTGTTGTTTTGTTGGTGCAGCATCCTCGATGACGCAGAGAATTTTAATTTGTATTTTATTTTCGGGCGATGTGAGGGTCATTGTTTCGTGGGGACTGCTGGTGAGTTGATTTCTTTTCCTTATAGATTTATATTTAGATGTTGGTTAGTATGTTCATGACAAGTTTTATCATTCTTTATTTATTGTATGCCGTTTCCCAAATAACGGTCCATTGAGCCCTTTGGGATATTGTTTTGTTATTGTTATTTTATGAAAATAAATAGAACTTGAACTTGTAAATTTTAGTGCATTATCTATTGAATTCCGGTGCTCAATAAAAGATACATATAGATAGATACTTTATTTCGTAATTAAACAAAAAACAAGTATTTTAGAGAAAAAAACACGTACACACTACAAAAAAAGAAAAAAAAGAATACACACTATCCAAAACAAAACATAAACACTAACTAAAAGTCAAGTCTCTTCGTGCGGGATAAAAATCTGTTTACAATAGTCCGAACTCTATTATTTCTAATTATCAGCAATAAAGGAAACGGCACACTTATTTCGTATTCACTTAATTCGATCTCAATTACTACACGTGCTCTATAATAAACAGGGCAATCAAATAGAAGATGACTAAATGCTTCCATTCTTCCATTAGATCGCACAAGCACAATAGAATCAGCTTTCCCATTCCTATTTAAACAAGAGCTAATAGCTCATAAGGCACTTGTGTGACGAGGTCGAAAGAGCCAAGAGCCAAGAACTCATATGGTATGAGCTCTAGCAAAATTCTAAGAATCAACAGATTGCTTTAAAAGGAAAATCAGAGGCTTAATGCCGGTCGGGATTTAAAATAAGCGCTCTGAGTCACGAAGTCCTTCTAAATATCAAAAATCATTAAGATCCGATCACCCACTCGTAGGTAAAGAATGCCTCATTTTTTCTTATTTCTCCTCCCCCTTCAGCCCCCCAGATGGTCGAATCGGGGAAAACGACTTTATCAAGTCAAACTGTGCAGCTCCCTGACACGCCTACCAATTTTCATCGTCTAGTACGTCCAGAAGCACCAGAGTCGCCAAAGCACTGAACCCCACCACCTAACTCCACGAAAGAGAGCGGATCCAGTCCGGTTACGTCAATCACGTATCTACGACATTTATAAGCGTTTTCCAAGATTTCTGGTTTCCCCCTCCAACTCCCCCCAATGTTAAAAGTTTTGATCGGGATCTGAAATAAGAGCTCTGAGACATGAGTTCCTTCTAAATATCAAGTTTTATTAAGATCCGGTCACCCGTTCTTAAGTTAAAAATACCTCAATTTTTCTGATTTTTCCAAATTAACAGCCCCCATCTTCCTCAAAGAGAACGAATCCGTACCAATTGTGTCAATCTCGTATCTAGAACTTGTGCTTATTCTTCCCATCAAGTTTCATCCCGATCTCTCCACTCTAAGGGTTTTCCAAGATTCCCCCCCCCCTGATGACACTAGATCCGGTCGGGATTTAAAATGAGAGATCTGAGTTTCGAGGTCCTTCTAAATATGAAATTTCATTAAGAAACAACCACTCTTTCGTAAGTCAAAAATACCTCATTTTTTCTAATTTTTTAGAATTAACATCCCCCCCAAACCCCAAAAGAGTGAAGATCCGTTCCGGTTATGTCAATTCCGTATCTAGGACTTGTGCTTATTTTTCCCACCAAGTTTCATCCCGATCCCTCCATTCTAAGCGTTTTCCAAGATTTTAGGTTCCGGCCCCCAACTTCCCCTTCACCAGATCCAGTCGGGATTTCAAATAAGAGCTCTGAGACACAATATCCTTCTAAATATCAAATTTCATTAAGATCCGATCACTCCTTCGTAAGTTAAAAATACCTCATTTTTTTCAAAATTAACCCTCCCTTCCTAACTCCCCCAAAGAGAGTGGATCCGTTCCAGTTATTTCAATCACGTATCTAGGACTTATGATTATTTTTACCACCGAATTTCATCCCGATCCCTCCACTTTAAGCGTTTTACAAGATTTTAGGTCCCCCCAACTCCCCCCAATGTCACCGGATCTGGTTGGAATTTCAAAGAAGAGCTCTGATACACAATATCCGAACAAAAATCAAATTTCATTAAGATCTGATCACTCCTTCGTAAGTAAAAATACCTCATTTTTTTCTAATTTTTCAGAATTACCCCCCCCCCCAACTCTTTCAAAGAGAGCGGATCCGCTCCGGTTGTGTCAATCACGTATCTAGGACTTCTGTTTATTTTTCCCACCAAGTTTTATCCCAATTCCTCAACTCTAAGCGTTTTACAAGATTTTAGGTTCCCCCCTCAATTCCCCCCAATGTCACCGGATCCAGTCAGGATTTAAAATAAGTGCTCTTAGACACCATATTCTTCCAAACTTAAAATTTCATTAAATCCGATCACTCCTTCGTAAGTTAAAAATACCTCATTTTTTCTAATTTTCTGAATCAACCCCCCCCCCCCCCCAGCTCCCCCGGACAGAGCAAATCCGTTCCGGTTATGTCAATCACGTATCTATGACTTCTACTTATTTTTCCCACCACGTTTCATCCCTATCCCTCCATTCTAAGCGTTTTTCAAGATTTTAGGTCCCCCCCCCCAACTATTAAAATTTTAAATATTTAAAATAAATTAAAATAATTTAAATAAAATAAAAATAAAATAAATTATTTAAAATAAAATAAATTTAAAATAAAAGCTTTGAGACACGATATTCTTCCAAACATAAAATTTCATTAAGATCCCATCACCCGTTCGTAAGTTAAAAAAAACTTCATTTTTTCTATTTTTCCGAATTAACCGACCCCCACTCCCCTCAGATTTTCAAATCGCGGAAACGACTATTTCTAATTTTATCTGGTCCGGTCCCTGATACGCCTGCCAAATTTCATCGTCCTAGCTTACCTGGAAGTGCCTAAAGTAGCAAAACCGGGACAGACAGAGTGACAGACAGCCAGACCGACAGAATTTGCGATTGCTATATGTCGCTTGGTTAATACCAAGTGCCATAAAAACGAAGCAATGAGACAGACGAAAACACTGAATAGTGGATATTTCTTTAGAATCCAAACATAAATTAGCCACGATTGGACTTGAAGGAGCCCATTGCTAAAACGAAGACCTGTTCATAAAATTCTCCTCTAAAAACGATTATTTTTTTTCTCTCTTCGTTTTTATTCACTGGCCTAGCCAGAGACCCGTTTGTCGTCTTTGTATTCATTTCTTTGTGATTTTTGTCATGGCTGGCCAGTTAGGCTTTAGATCTTTTATTCAACTTTAAAAGCAAACAGTTCCAACAAGGTTGAACATGTAAAGATTCTAACTTGTGTTTCACTTAATGCAAGTACGGTGTTTGAGTTGCACGAGAGTTCAGTTATACGAGGGTTGAGTTGCACGGTGGTTCAGTTACACGCGGGTTTAGTTAAATGGGATTGAGGGGTACGGGAGTTGAGTTGCACGAGGGCTCAGTTAAACGGGGTTCAGTTGGATGAGGGTTCAGTTGCACGGGGTGTCAGTTCCACGGTGGTTCAGTTGCTTGGTGGTTCAGCTGCACGACAGTTCAGTTGCATGGTGGTTTAGTTGCACGGTGGCTCAGTTGCTTGAGGTTCAGCTACACGGTGGTTCAGTTGCAATGGAACCATCAGAGTAATATATACAAAAAGAAGATATATCTAAAAAAAAATTATCAACTCTTAAAAAAGGGGTCAATTAACGGTTAACAAGCAAAAGAGAAATTTGATTTGCTCCTTTTTTTTAAGACTAAACAGCTTAGGCCTGCTACACATTTTGACAGGTGGTGACTATAGCCATGATTCTATTTTTTTTCTAGTTGACAAATAATTTTGACTAGTTGAACCTTAGGTGCCTTTTGTCATTGAACGTGCTCTGTCTCTAATCCCCTCATCCTTTTGCGTCCTTTTTTATTTAAAACACGGTGTTGGTTTTGTGGCTTACGCTCGTTTCACAACCCTTTTCTCTGATTTTCGAAGTAACCAAAGAACATCCAGTGACTGTGCATACATCAATAAATTGAGAAAAAATTAGCTTTCATTCGTTATATCAATACATCTCCAAGCTCAGTTGGATTGTTCTAAAAGTTTGTTAGAAAAACGTGACTTAACCACAGCAGAAGGATTTATTTTCATTACATTATTTTCAATTCCTCTTCTTGTTGGCGATCCATTTTTACCAAAAAACGCTTATACCAACCAGTATTCATTACAGATGTCTCGGACACAAAATTCATCTTTGTATCATTTACAGAGAAAACTTTATTCTGGGTTTGGTGAAATTGGCACCGTGACTTACACTCGCGTTTTGGACGCTGTGAAAAACATTTAAATGTTTGGTTTATTTTGTTAACCTCGATTATAAAAAATAGGGACAAAACTAAAGGAGTACTCATTACTTTCTTCCAAGCATCATTCGTGATTTGACATGGAAACCTGTGACTGAAAGACTTGCCATCAATAACAGGACTGGGCAGAATCTGTGCCACTCTAGAAAGTTCAGTTTCATCACAGTCATCGGCATGAAACTTGAAACAGCACAGAGAAGCACCAGCCTTTCTGAGGAAGATCACTTTTACAGAATGTGGACAAAGTGTATCAATCATTCCACCATACACTTTTTCACACATACTTCCTCTTTTCCCTTTCATCTCATAAGCAAAAGTGATGAACATACCCACCATTAAATGCTTGTGCTGAAATCCACCAGTTGGTGCTTTGAGGCGAGTTTCACTGCCATCCTTCTCTTCATTGGCGTTCGCGATTTCGGGTTCGCTTGGACCTTCAACTGCAGTCTCCGATGGTTCAGGATCATAAACTGTATAGAAGTGCCCATCTGATGAAATGGATGAGAAGACGGAATTAAATTTCATGCGGAGTGTCTTCTCACTGCGTGCAGTGGCAAAATGAATCTCGTCCGTTTTGAAAATTGGCTGCTTCCTCATGGCAGACCAGTGTGAGGATTCAAGAGATGAATGGACACCTTCAAGTCATGAACTGGTGAGGTGAAGGAACATAAGAGAAGTCTCTTCTATTTTCAGGGCTTTATATAACTGTTCAGCAGTGTTAACAATAACTTGGCCTCGCAAATTCTTCAGCCAGATCTTTCGCTTTACTTCGGCTCCAATATCATCCATAGGATCTTTGCCATGAGCTGTTCCTGAAAACGACCTAGTTCCAGGACACCCATAATCTGATGTGTGATAAACAAGAGCACCAATCGTGTAGCGATTCTTATACTAACTGGCAGCACCATCACTCCAGTCATGTATAATGCTAGGTTGGGAATGATGTGCACGAAAATGGTCGACACAAATCTTGGTACAATCTGCAACAGCATTCTTGTCATGGGTTAGGTCGTCACTTAGGACTGCATAGCTCAAATGGGCAAGACTTCCAATCAGACTACTGTAGTAGATAATATATGTGAAGATTGAAACATAGGTACTAACCCAGTGAGGAATCATGATTTCATTTTTTTGCTTGATTGCATAGTTCTCAGCAAAGTCGGAATGTAAGACAATGTCGGCCCCTCTTAGAGTTTCTTTTACTTTCCTGAGCTCATAGTGCTGGCAATAGGCATGATACACATGAAGGGACTCGAAACTTCGAGTGCAAGTCACGTTTTTTCACCCTATGGTAATCAACCTCTCACACGGAAAAAGCTGATCTTACTGAGTCTCGTTAAACATTCTAGACCGTGGAGGGATGCGTCAGAGCCGGGCAGGTTGGGACTCGATTCTGCTTTCATTTGTGTTGTGGGTGAAAACATTATGTGCTCAAACGTGACTTACCCTCGCATTAAAAACGGGTAGCTTGAGATGAGTAGTCAAAAGTTTGTTTCATTAGATGGCGATTGTTGCAAGAACAACAGTTAAGCCTTTCAAATGACGGCACTGATTTTGGATTTTTTCCAAAAGTAATCATAAGAGATATTTCTCATATTGCCGGACCGGTTCGTGAGGATAAGTCACGATAATTTTTCTTTTGTTATATAAAAAGCTCATTTACCGCACTTTTTCTTCTGTTATTTTAAAAATGAAGTTCACAGCCAAACAATTTGGATTGTTACCTTTCCAATGACTTATTCACATGTCCATAATTATGCCTTTTAGAATTTAGACCATGTGTCTGGAATACCGTGTTTTCACCCTTCTGCCAAAGCTAGTATTTAAAGCACCAAGCAAAGTAAAAATGAATTCTGATTGCTTGAGCTGATTAAGTGGAAACTTATCTAACTAGGTATTTCTTATTACGTATTATTCAGTATTTCTTAATTAACTAGGAACAATTGTCAATCCAATCTTTAATCGAAAAGCGGAAATTTAGAAAAAAATGTGGGGGAAAAATCTACAAAAATAAACTGAATAAAATAAATAAAAAGGGTGTAGTTGTCTATGGGAACCAACAGACTGCTAAGGTTTGAATTTTTATAATATTATATTTAGGTTTGATTTGAATTTTGAAGTATGTTTAGGTTTCAATTTTGATAAAAAGCGTTGTCAAATTTAACTGATTATTTTTATCTATATATTTCGACAGTTCAGCGTGGCAACACTGACAAAAATAAGCTAGACAACAACAGACTTAAACAAGAGTGTAATAGCATATATTAACAATATATTCCACTGTCTTGAAATTTTCCCTATTGTCTCTACGTTGTATTTGTTTGATATTTTAGTCTAGTGACATGCTTTTGTTACTAGTGACATGCTTACTTAATTTAATAATTTACGTTCTTTATTATCTTTTTTTATCTTCCAGATCCATGCAAGGGCAAAATAAGAAGATGTAAACGACATCACAGACGGAAATTACATAACTAAACATTTAATCAAATGTAGCAATCATTTAATGATTAGAACATAGATTTTAAATGGGAAATTTGTTAGTGCAGTGAAATACCATACATCATATATAGGTGTACACACATCAACTCTACGGTAAATCGACAAATTGTGAGGGAAATACAAGCAAGAGAGCTTTCTAGTGCTTCAAAAATAATAATCTTTAAGCCTAACTACTTGGGCTTATCCCGATCTCCCCGAACAGGAATTCTTGGCTACCAATTTTATGTTGAAATCTCTTGACAAAAATAAATCAATTTTTTTTAAAAATGGGTTAATTAGCAAATAAAAACTTAGAATGCCATAAATATATTATAGGGAAATGTTCTTATGAAAAAAAAGAGTAAGTGCAAAATAGTTTAAACTAGATGTCAAACGCAAAACGAGCATAAATCACCACACACAAAATCGGTGCTACCACTATCTTAAGTCTCTCAAAAGTAAAGAGCACAATTTCTACGTTAATGAAAGCTAATTAAAGTGCCAAGTTGAAATCTTCATTTATCCAAATGATTTTCCAGTTTGCAAGGAATAGATTTAATTGAAAGATGTCACTGAAAAAGGCTTGTAGAATACTATATTAGGAAAACTTAAGTAATTTGCTGCCGTAAATATACTGTTGTTTCGAGGCTGACGAGTATAGCTAAGAACACAGGGACTACACGGAAGGAAGATTTCTTGACCCTAAGCAGGTGCGCCAATTCCCAAAAATATAGGAGGGCAAAGACTTTTTCCATTTTTAAATAGACATACAAAAATGAGAATTGATAATAAGAACAGTCCATTTATTTTATTTTTCTTGTTGCTACACCAGCCCACGGTGGCATAAATTTACTAAGAATTTAGGGGGAGATTAGAAATCTAGAGGAGAGGGAATGCGACACCTGCACTCAGTATAGAAACAAGATTTCCAAGCCCAAGCAGGGGTGCTAATTCCAGAAAATCTATGGGGGCTAAGGGTTTTTTCTTTTATAATGGATAAACAAAACGGTTATTTATCAAAATCTAGGGGGAGGGGCATTGTTTTCTAATGAAAATACCACATAAGGTATTTTTTTCAAATCTAGGCATAAATCAGAATGTTTTAAAGTTTTCCTTTCTCCCTATCCCCAATTGGCCCCACCAACCTCAAGTCAATCAGAAAAGACAACTCCTGACTAATCACTCAACATCCGAAATTCTCCTAGGCATTCTTCCAGCACAGGAAACAGTTCTTAGGAAGAATTATCATAACTCATGGTAGAATGAAGTCAGCAAGGAAAACAGGGTTACAAATCATATGCATAACGAAACAGATCAAAATCCAGAGCTCTTTTTGAGTTCATACCCAGTCTATAGAATAAAATTTGCTGGAAGTGTTAGCTTTATTCAATTTTAATTGATGATTGCCATCAAAATGGGGTTTTGAGGGTATTGCCAAAATGTCCAGATTTGTTTTTAAGGAATTCATTCAGCATCGTTACAAGCTATTTTCTGTTTTTACATTTTCTCTGTATTAATTACTAAAAAAGTGAGGTCTAAAAAAATAACTATTTTATCTCACCAGTCTACTATTTTCTTTAACCATTTAAAAACAACATTTCAAAATACACCCCTCTTTAAGAGGGATATATGTACCGTTGGTAATATATCCTTCATTATCAAAACTATGAGGAGAGACAAAACTGAAGAAGGCTCTCGACATGAATTCCCTCGACACACACGAAATAAAGAATTCACTAAGAACCTCGAGGCTCCATAATGGTTGGGATCTCTACCAGATTGCATAGTCCCTATTCGGACAATAAGCCGCTCAATATAGTCAAGCTGATATAACAAGGCAAAGAGGAGGATTAGGAAAAGGGTTTAGAAAAGAGGAATAGGAAAAGGGGGAATAGAAAGGGGCACTCCTCAGTACTATAGCTTCGACTATCAACTGAAACTGTACCCCTAACACTTTTACTATATTGGACCACTTTAATTTACTAGCGCTTCATATTTAACTTAGGGCCCACTTCGGAGTCTTTATCGTCACAAACTGTACCATTGTCCGAAATGCAGTCCCCATTTTGATGGCAACCAACAATTAAAATTGAATAAAGCTAACACTTCCAGCTAATCACCTATGCGAAATGTGTTACAACCTTGGGATTCGAGATTCAACTATTTACCATAAAGAGAGAAAACGACTAAAATTAAGGGTTTTAAAAGCTAAACGAAAATGCTGAAGAAAACATAAAAATCGAATATTTCGAGGGAACAACCGCCTTTCTTCTTCAGCCCGATCAAAATATCAAGAAAAAAAAAACGCGGGAAGTATAGCAAAACCAATTAAAAACCAATGAAAAAACCGCCAAAAAATTTCAGATAAATAAAATTCAACAAAAGACCAAAAAGTGTAAGAAATAAAATCAAATACCTAACAATAATGGAGTGAGTTATTCGCCAATATCCGCAATTTGCACAAAATTCAAACAAGTATTAACTGCCATCGGCGGATACTAACGAACAGCTGAGAAAGAAAACAAAAATTCATTCACTCAAATAAACGAACCAGCAATTAAATAAATTGGAGAACTAGGTCCCCTGATTTATGATTTTAATCATTGCATTTCTTGCGGATACCTTTTGAGACATAAGGGGTTGATGACGTGTCTGATTATGTGATTGGGAAAGTGGTTCAAGGTTTACTTCAAGGATTACTGAAGTATCGGCGTCTCTTTTGA
>NC_088873.1:39174076-39179076 GCF_032884065.1 Artemia franciscana
TGGAGAAATGAACAAATTTTCAGTTTCTTTGCTTTAAAAGTAAAGAAAGTAAGTTTTGTTGCTCAAAACTGTTTGTGTTCCAGTCGCATTGATCTTATTTTGCCATTTCTCCTACATTTCTTCCCTTAATATATCTTCGTCACATTTGGTCTCAAATTGGACTGTTAATTAAAGAAATTCTAGGTATATGAAAACCATTTCTTCAATCCTAAGACTTATTTCAGTTATCCTAGGCTTTTGAATTTGAAGCTAAAATATTTGGACTGTGAAGCCAAATTTACTATTATTAGTGGAATTTTGAATTGCTTTTTTCTTTCAAAGTTAACTTGTCTTGAAAACAACAATAACAACATAACAATCAAGATATACCCCTTTCTCATTATTAGCATGACAAAACAAAAACTATTGTTATATTTTTAAATTTAAAAAATAACATCTTGCCTAAGGGGATCTCCATACTCAGTTTTTTTCAACTCGCAAATGAGAAGTACGAAACAAATTTGCAAATTCTAGTGGGTGTGATGTTAACTTCACTAAGAATCGTTTAGCACTTTATATTGACGTATTTATCTAAGATTTCTTTAATTTGCTCATTGACAGCCAAAGGTTCAAAGTCGCCAGTACTTGGGTAAAAAACACACATTTTGATTTTTTTTTTCATGCCTCCGCGCGGCAAAAAGACCTAAGTATCCTTTGATCCCTGGGGGCAATGGTGTTGGAAGTTTTTTTTGGGGACTAAATTCCAACTTACAACTCAATTTCTTCTATTTCTTCAGCTGCACTCTGGCTCTTAACCCACATTTTTGCTTCTGTGACGACAAGCTTCTCTTCTCTTTGCTTCACATCCTGTTGAGCTTTGATTTTCCTAGCTTCAGCCTGGGCCAAAATCTCCTTCCCAGCATTGAGCTGGTCATGTGCAATTTGATGGTCTCTGATTGTTTTTCTAACAAATACACAAAATAAGTAAAATAGAAAGATTAAAAGAAAGAGAGAGAGAGTGGGGCCAAAAGAAGACAGAGGAAGAGAGAGAGAGAGAGAGAGAGAGAGAGAGAGAGAGAGAGAGAGAGAGAGAGAGAGAGAGAGACAGAGATTGAAATAAATGTAAACTGCACACAAGATATAAGAAAGCCATTAAAAGTTGTGTAATTTTTTATTCATAATAATTTCTGTTTTTGTTAAGTTTGGGATCTTACATCTACTTGTTTCAATTTTCAAAACAATTTGCTCTTTATTTTCCTTTTCTTTTTTATGAAATATTTTGTTTTTATTAACATCAAAAATCAACTTGACCTCGAAATCAACATAAAAAAAGATTAATTTTAAGAAATGTAAACTGCACACAAGGTATAAGAAAGTCATCAAAAGTGGTGTCATTTTTTTATTCTGAATAATTTCTGTTTTTGTTATGTTCTTATATTAATATATTTGTTATGTCCTTATATTAATATATAATCTTATATTAATATATATTAATATATTATATTAAAATATATTAATATTAAAATATGGTTCTTATATTAAGCAATATCTGCCTGCTTCAAGTTTCAAAATAATTTGATCTTTATTTTCCTTGGTCTACATGAAATATTTTACTTCTATCAATATCGAAAATCAACTTGACCTCGAAATCGACATAAAAAATAAGAGCTAAGAGCTCATATGGCACTTGTGACGAGGGCTGGAAGACCCAAGAGCTCATATGGTATGATCTCTAACAAAATTCTAAGAATCAATAGATTGAATTAAAAGGAAAATCAGAGGCTTAATGCTGGTCAGGATTTAAAATAAGAGCTCTGAGTCACGATGCCATTCTAAATATAAAAATTCATTAAGATCCGATCACCCACTCGTAAGTTTCAAATATCTCTTTTTTTCTAATTTTTCCTCTCCTTTAGCCCCCCAGATGGTCGAATCTTGGAAAACGACTTTATCAAGTTAGTTTGTACAGCTCCCTGACACGCCTACCAATTTTCATCGTCCTAGCACTACCAGAAGCACCAAACTCGCCAAATCACTGAACCCCTACTCCCCACTCCCTTAAAGAGAGCGAATCCAGTATGGTTACGTCAATCACGTATCTAGGACATTTGCTTATTCTATCCACAACGCTTCATCCCGATTCTTCCACTCTAAACATTTTCCAAGATTTCCGATTTCCCCCTCCAACTCCCCCCAATGTCAACAGATCTTGTCAGAATTTGAAATAAGAGCTCTGAGACATGAATTCCTTCTAAATATCAAATTTCATTAAGATCCGGTCACCTGTTCTTAAGTTAAAAAATACATCAATTTTTCTAATTTTTCCAAATTAACATCCCCCAGCTCCTCAAAAAGAGAACGAATTCGTTCCAATTATGTCAATCACGTATCTAGAACTTGTGCTTATTCTTCCCATCAAGTTTCATCCCGATCTCTCCACTCTAAGCGTTTTCCAAGATTTCTGTTTCCCTCCTCCAAACCCTATATCCCCGAATCCAATTCGAGTCGAAAATGGAGCATCTGAGACATAAGATCCTGCTACATATCAAGTTTCATTAAGATCTGATCACTTATTCGTAAGATAAAAATACCCCAATTTCCACATTTTCCAAGAATTCCTTTTTCCCCCTCCAACTCCCCTTAATGTCACAGGATCTGGTCGGAATTTGAAATATGAGATTTAAAGCACAAAATCCTTCTAAATATCAAATTTTATTATGATCTGGTCACCCGTTCGTAAGTTAAAAATACCTCATTTTTCCGAATTCCCCCCCTCCAACTCCACCAAAGACAGCGGATCCGGTCCGGTTATGTCAGTCACGTATCTTAGACTTGTTTCTATTCATCCCATCCAGTTTCATCCTGATCTCTCCGCTTTAAGTATTTTCTAAGATTTTCGGTTCCCCCCAACTGTCCCCCCAATGACGCTGGATCCGGTTGAGATTTAAAATAAGAGATCTGAGTTACGAGGTCCTTCTAAATATGAAGTTTCATGAAAATCTGATCACTCCTTTGTAAATTAAATATACGTCATTTTTTCTAATTTTTCAGAATTACCCCCCCCCAAATAGAGCGGATCCGTTCCAATTATGTCAATCACGTATCTAAGACTTCTGCTTATTTTCCCAACCAAGTTTCATCCCGATCCCTCCACTCTAAGCGTTTTCCATGATTTTAAGTCCCCAAACTCCCCCAATGTCACCAGATCCAGTCAGGATTTGAAATAATAGCTTTGAGACACGATATCCTTCTAATATCAAATTTCATTGAGATCCGATCACCCGTTCGTAAGTTAAAAATACCTCATTTTTTTCTAATTTTTCAGAATTACCCCCCCCCCCCCCCCCCCCAACTACCCCAAAGAGAGCGGATCCATTCCAATTATGTCAATCATGTATCTAGGACTTGTGCTTATTTTTCCTACCAAGTTTCACCCCGATCCCTCCACTCTAAGTGTTTTCCCAGATTTTAGGTTTCCCCCTCCCAACTCCCCCCCCCAATGTCACCAGATCGGGTCAAGATTTAAAATAAGAGCTTTGACACACAATATCCTTCCAAACATCAAATTTCATTAAGATCTGATCAACCGTCGTAAGTTAAAAATACTTATTTTTTTCTATTTTTTCCGAATTAACCGGCCCCCCACTCCCCCCAGATGGTTAAATCAGGAAAATGACTATTTCTAATTTAATCTAGTCCGGTCCCTGATACGCTTGCCATATTTCATCGTCCTAGCTTACCCGGAAGTGCCTAAAGTAGCAAAACCGGGACTGACAGACAGACAGAAAGATCGTCAGAATTTGCGATTGCTATATGTCACTTGGTTAATACCAAGTGCCATAAAAAAGAAATTAAAACTAAATATATGAAAAATGAAACCCGAATATAACGTCAAAACAATTTTTGTCTAATCTCTGGAAAAACTTGACAGCCAAATAACACAACATTGATCCCAGCGAGAGCGAATAATGAAGTAAAACCTGAAGGGAACAGAAATTACCACAAATAAGTAATATGGGGACAAATAATGTCCCCTCTCTAACCCCTCCCCAAAAAAGATCGAGCGTTAATTGCACTTCATACCGACACCTTGACTCTATACTGAAAATATCAACTACATAAACAAAAGTAGTTCAAAGTAGCAATAAACGAAGTATAAATCTATATACGCCCATGAACTAAAACATGCTTTAAGTCCAGACGAAGTTGGACTTGAACATATTTAATGGAGGACTCTGGCATTCATAGAAGTTTTATAATTCTAAAGCAGAGAGCCTTCGGACCTGTGCCCTTCACCTGTACCTTAGAATTTAAATGATCTTTACAAATAATTATTACACTTTCCGTTTGATTTAAATTTTTTACGTGTGCCCGAATTAATACTCCTCCTTCAACCATTACATGTACTTCCTCCCAACGAATAGTACTCCCTCACATATGCACTGCCTTATTTATAGTGTTTGTAATGCTATCATACAAACAAAGATACAACGTTAAAAAAAGATAAATTAATATTTTTTGATAATCTGACGAATATCTCGTCAATATTTTTTTCCCGTTATATAGGTTTGGTAATTTTGAATTTATTTAAATACATTTTAGCATGGTGCTAACTAACGAAATTAACCTGGGAAAAATGATTTACAATTTAAGACCAAATATAATCTCAATAATTTGAGACACTAATAATTCCCAATAGGATCTATTTACGTAAGAGATCAAGAAGGAGGGCATGATGTGCCCTCCCCTTATTTTTTGAAAATATCTTTGGGAGAGAGGGAGAGGCGTAATTTCAATTTCAAATGCCTTTTTTGGTATTTCCGTTGAAATTTTTTTAAACCATAAATTTGCCCCATCCCCTATATTTGTAAAACCATACTTTGTCCCCTCCTGAATATTCGTGAATTTAAGTCACCAAAGGGAAAATCATTTAAAAGTTATGTTAGTGCAACTTAATCATGTTAGAATGTATGATTGAGGAGCTCTTTTACATTGGTGTGGAATTTTAGATATAATGCCAA
>NC_088873.1:39181576-39197364 GCF_032884065.1 Artemia franciscana
GATGAAGTAAAAATACTGTCGTTTATACTTCAACTAAACACTTCTACTGATATTTGTGCCTAATGACGATAGCTTTCCAATGAATGTTTAAAAATACAGATTGATCAAATAATAAATTAGTTACGCAATCTACTGTTAAAACAGAAAGAACTTATTTGTACACCACCATGTTCAGGTCGAGAAATCCATTTAAGTTACTATCCAGCCATTGGCTGTCCTGCTCAGTGTTTGACCATGAGGCACGATATTTCGTTGAATCAAACAGTTCGTGGTAACGAACTGTAGTAAGGAGCGACCCGGCTCAATAGTAACCAAAAGTCTAAAAAATGGAATTTTGATACCAATAGCTACATCAAAAGAATCGCATTTTAATGCTGGTTTTAAATATATAAGTTTCATCAAGTTTAGTCTTACCCATCAAAAGTTACGAGCCTGAGAATATTTGCGTTATTTTAGAAAATAGGGGGAAACGCCCCCTAAAAGTCATAGAATCTTAACGAAAATCACACCATCAGATTCAGCGTATCAGAGAACCCTACTGTAGAAGTTTCGAGCTCCTTTCTACAAAAATGTGGAATTTTGCATTTTTTGCCAGAAGGCAGATCACGGATGCGTGTTTATTTGTTTTTTTGTTTTTTTTTGTTTTTTTTTCCCCAGGGGTGATCGTATCGATCCAGTTGTCCTAGAATGTTGCAAGAGGGCTCATTCTAACGGAAATGAAAAGTTCTAGTGCCCTTTTTAAGTGACCAAAAAAATTGGAGGGCCCCTAGGCCCCCTCCCACGCTAATTATTTTCCCAAAGTCAACGGATCAAAATTCTGAGATAGCCATTTTATTCAGCGTAGTCGACAAACTTTATAACTATGTCTTTGGGGACGACTTACTCCCCCACAGTCCCCGTGGGAGGGGCAACAAGTTACAAACTTTGACCTGTGCTTACATATAGTAATGGTTATTGGGAAGTATACAGGCGTTTTCAAGAGGATTTTCAAGGGGAAGGGGTTGAGAAGAGGGGGATATGCTGGGGGAACTTTCCTTCGAGAATTTGTAATGGGAGAAGAAAATTTCCATGAAGGGAGAGCAGGATTTACTAGCATTATTTAAAAAAAATTAATTAAAAAATAAAAGTGAAAAAGCTTTTTCAGCTGGAAGTAAGGAACAGCAATAAAACTTAAAACAAACAGAAATTATTACCCATATGAGGGGCTCACCTCCTTCTAATACCTCGCTCTTTACGCTAAAGTATTTTCGGTAATTTCAACTATTTATTCTACGGCTTTTGTGATTCAGGGGGTCATTCTTAATGAATTGGGATAAAATTTAAGCTTTAGTGTAAAGAGCGAGGTACTGACGATGGGGCGAATCCCCTCATATATGTAATAAAAACATGAGAATACAAAAGTTCTTTACGTAAGCTAATTTATAAGTTACGTAAATCTTTTACCAATAAAAAGATTCGTAAAAAATTAAAAGTTCTAGTTGCCTTTTTAATTAACCAAAAAATCGGGGGGCAACTAGGCTTCGTCCCCCGCTCTTTTTTTCTCAAAATCATTCGATCAAAATTATGAGAAGGCCATTGAGCCAAAAAAAAAATATGCAAATTTCGTTTTGATTATTCCTCTGCGGAGAGCCAAAATCAAAACATGCATTGATTCAAAAACGTTCAGAAATTAAATAAAAAAAACAAGTTTTTTCAACTGATAGTAAGGAGTGACATCAAAACTTAAAACGCACAGAAATTACTTCGTATATGAAAGAGGCTGCTTCCTCATCAACGCCCCGCTCTTTACGCTAAAGTTTTTTACTGTTTTAGAAAGAAGAATTGAGAGAAGAATTGAGTCAAACTTTAGCGTAAAGAGCGGGGCGTTGATGAGGAAGCAGCCGGGGCGTTGATGAGGAAGCAGCAAATATATAAGTTTCATTAAATTTAGTCTTTGTCATCAAAAGTTACGAGCCTGAGAAAATTTGCCTTGTTTTGGAAAATAGGGGGAAACACCCCCTATCCAAAAGTCATAGAATCTTAACGAAAATCACACCATTGCATTCAGCGTATCAAAGTACCCGATTGTAAAAGTTTTAAGCTCCTATTTACTAATGAAAATAAACAATCAAGAGAGATAAAACTCTAAAAAAGAAAACTTCAAACGAGACGACGGCCAGTAGAATTAAAAGACTAAAACAACGCAGATATTTCGCCTGTATAAAACCAGGTGTCTTCAGCACAAGATAGAAAATTAAAAGAAAACTATTCTAAAAACAAATAAAAACCACCACCAAATATAATAAATACAATTGTCGCTACTTATCCACGTAGGGAAAAGCAGCTATGCGAGTTACTTCAATGAGAATCAAAGAGCAACTGAGGAAAATTTATGAAAATTGAAACTTAGTTAATTATTCTGTTGCGAAATAATCCTTTTGTAAGCTAACATTGAAGCAACTCTTTTTGGTCTAGTGGGTAATCTCGTCCCCTGGTGATTGTGTAAAATTTTAATTCCCCCATCGACTATTGGTTCATTTTTTAAAAGAATATCATAAATTGGGTAAATATTTAAATTCCTTGTGTCTCTATTTATTGAAATATTAGCAAATATATGTTTTTTAATTTCTATAGCCTCCCTCGCCCACGGAGAAAAACCTCTATCATTAGAAATAGCTGTAGCCTCATCAAATTGTATAAAATGTTCAGGATAAAAGAATGTGTGTTCAGCTAGAGCCGAAACAAAAGTTTCGGGAGGCTTTCTTAGTTGTAGGGTTTTTTCTATTGAGTAGCGATGCTCAATAAATCTTTCAGTAAATTGTTGGTGAGTTCTACCAATATAAAACTTTCTACAGGAACAAGGAATTTTATATACCCCACTAACTAAATCCCCCCGGTTAAATCCTTCCCAGAATTAAGAAAACTACCTAATGGTCTCACTGATTGGAAACAAGTATCAATGTTATGTTTACCCAAAATTCTTTTAAGCATCTCCCCCAAAGTAGGTACATAAGGTAAAGAAATGAAACGTTTCGGTAAGTCTAATTCTGTGCACTGTGAAACCCCAATAACCCTATTGTTGTGTTTAATACGTCTATTTTTTATTATTTTATCAATGAATTTAATTGGGTAACTATCACAAAATAAAACATCCCTCAAATATAACAATTCAGAATCTAAAAACTCCCGGGAACAAATTCTGAAAGCTCTATCCACCAGTGCAATCACAACCCCTCGTTTCTCTGAGATAGGGTGGCAAGAGTGAAAGTTCAAATACCTATCACTGTGGGTAGGCTTTCTATAAACTGAAAAAAGTAAATGGAACTCACTTTTGATCAATAAGATATCCAGAAAAGGTAGTTTATCACTTTCTTCAAACTCCACTGTAAATTTTACGTTTTTGTCAAAACTATTTAAATGTTTATGGAAAAGGTCTAAAGACTCTAAACCGTGTTTCCAAATGCAGACCACATCATCCATGAATCTGCCCCAGAAACAAGGAGAGAGCCTAAAACTGTGTATGGCGGAGGTTTCAAGAGATTTCCATGAAGAGATTTGCCAACAAATGGGAGAGAGATGCCCCCATAGCCAAACCAAACACCTGTTTATAAATTCACCTCTAAAACCAAAATAAAGAGAATGTTCATTTGCAAGAATAACCAATTTCATAATGAAATTTTTTTTTGCCAGAAGACCGATCACGAGTGCGTGTTTATTGTGTTGCGAGAGCAGCACTTTGGTTTTGTCCCGTTTTTTTTTTTTCCTATGCCGTCTATCTCAGCTTATTCCTGGAAAATGGTAAGGGTCTAACCTGTGCGGCTTTTACGGAAAATGTGGACCTCAGGCCGGATTGATGAAAAAGACATTACATTTTGGAAAGCTCCGTAGAACTCTTGCCTGGGGCCAAAAAGGATGGTTTTTGCTTGTCCTCGAGCCAGAGCCTATGGTGTGCAAAGTGAAGTGGAGTTGTATAGCCTATGTCAGAAAGGAGTATCTGAAGTTGTGCAGCCAAGCTTTTGTTTCATCAAATCATGTTTCTGCTTTCGAGTGGAAAGCTCCGTTCTAGCAGGCAAGCGGGCAGGCCCCAATTTCAAATTGAAGATGGCCTAAAATCTATAAGTGTTAAATATATGCGGCAGTTCCCCGGCCCCACAGCCAATATATCTTCTTTGAGTGGTAAATAGAAAAATTTACAGAAACAAAAAAGTGCGATTTTCCCACGGGTCCGAAAGTGCTCCATCTATTGTTTCTACCCATTTCTGTTCGTGATTTCAGCTGACTTTACCATTCTTTTTTTTTTTACTTGGGATTGCAGTAGAGAAATGGTATCAGATATGCATCTTAAACTTTAAAAGTTCTCTCATTGCTAATGAAATTAGAGCTTATCCTTTGCTCCTTTTTAAGTGGTGGTGTTAGAAAGTTGGCCTCCGGCAAAAAAGTCAACTTTTGAACTAAGACAGATAGAATTTTTTTCTTCAACGGCAATCGATAGACCTTGATGAGCTGATCAAAGTATACGTCATCCATTTTTTGGTACGAAAATTCCTTCATGAGATACATTAGTTTGAAAGTTTCAAGGGTTGACAACTTCAGTGGTAAGGTACACACTTAAACCAAAAATAGGCTGATACCAATTGTGAGATATGTAGGGGATTTTCAAGCAACAGTTGACAATTAGCTTATAATCATCTTTGGCAATGAGGGGTTTGCAACTTTTGCTGATTGGTATACCTATTATCTGTTTCTGGTGTAATCAAACAGTTCGTGGTAACGAACTATAGTAAGGAGCGACCCGGCTCAATAGTAAACGAAACTCTAAAAAACAGAATTTGGATGCTAAACAATATTTCAAAAGAATCGGATTTTTATGCTGATTTCAAATATATAAGTTTCATCAAATTTAGTCTTTGTCATCAAAAGTTATGAGCCTTAGAAAATTTGCCTTATTTTGGAAAATAGGGGGAAACACCCCCTAAAAGTCATAAGATCGTGACAAAAATCACACCATCTTATTCAGCGTATCAGAGAACCATATAGAAAAAAATTTCAAGGTCTAATCTACAAAAATGTGGGATTTCGTATTTTTTGCCTGAAGACTAATCTCGGGTGCGTGTTTATTTGTTTGTTTTTGTTTTTTTTTCTTTTCCCCACGGGTCATCGTATCGACCAAGTGGTCCTAGAGTGTTGCAAGAGGGCTCAGTCTAACGGAAATGAGAAGTTCTAGTGCCCTTTTTAAATGACCGAAAAAATTGGAGGGCACCTAGGCCCCCTCCCACGATCTTTTTTTCCCAAAGTCAACGGATCAAAATTTTGAGATAGCCATTTTGTTTCGCATAGTCGAAAACCATAATAACTATGCCTTTAGGGATGACTTACCCCCCACAGTCCCTGGAGGAGGGGCTGCAAGTTATTAACTTTGACCAATGTTTTCATACAGTAATGGTTATTGGGAAGTGTACCGACGTTTTCAGGGGGATTTTTTTGTTTGGGCGTGGGGTTCAGGGGAGGGGTCTATAGGGGAGGATCTTTCCTGGGAGGAATATTTCATGAGGGAAGAGAAATTCAATGAAAAGGGGGCAGGATTTTCTACCATTACTATTAAAAAAAAAACAATGAAAATATAAACATGAAAAAGTTTTTTCAATTGAAAGTAAGGAGAAGCATTAAAACTTAAAGCGAACAGAGATTATTACGCATATGAGGGGTTCTAAAAATACTTTAGCATAAAGAGCGAGGTATTTAGAAGGAGATAAATACTTCGGTCTTTATGCTAAATTATTTTTAGTAATTTCAACTATTTATTCTACGGCCTTTCTGATTCAGGGGTCATCAAACAGTTCGTGGTAACGAACTGTAGTAAGGGGCGACCCGGCTCAATAGTAAACGAAACTCTAAAAAACGGAACTTTGATGCTAAAATATACATTAAAAAAATCAGATTTTCATGCTGATTTTAAGTATATAAATTTCATCAAATTTAGTCTTTAGGAATGACTTACTCCCCCAGAGTCCCTGGGGGAGGGGCTGCAAGTTAGAAACTTCAACCAGTGTTTCCATATAATAATGGTTATTGGGAAGTGTACAGTCGTTTTCAGGGGATTTTTTTTTGGTTTTGGGGCTGGGGTTGAGGGGAGGGGGCTATGTGGGAGGATCTTTCCTTGGAGAAATATGTCATGGGGGAACATAAATTCAATGAAAAGGGCGCAGGATTTTCTAAAATTACTATAAAAAAAAAATGAAAAAATAAACATGGAAATTTTTTTTCAATTGAAAGTAAAGAGTAACATTGAAACTTAAAACGGAATGAGATTATTAGGCATATGAGGGGTTCTAAAAATACTTTAGCATAAAGAGCGAGGTATTTAGGAGGAGATAAATACCTCGCTCTTTATGCTATAGTATTTTTCGTAATTTCAACTATTTATTCTACGCCCTTTCTGATTCAGGGGTCATTCTTAAAGAATTAGGACAAAACTTACGATTTAGTGTAAAGAACGATGTATTAACGAGGGTACAAACCCCCTCATATACATAATAAAAATTAATTAATATAAAAGTTTGTTACGTAAGTTAATTCTTAAGTTACGTATATTTTTTACTAATAAAAAATTCGTTAAAAATAAAAATTTATAGTTGCCTTTTTATGTAACCGAAACATTGCATGGCAACTAGGCCTCCTTCCCCATCCCTTATTTCTCAAAATCGTCTGATCAAAACTAAGAGAAAGCCATTTAGCCAAAAAAGGAATTAATATTCAAATTTCATTTTAATAATTTATTTGTGGAGAGCCAAAATCAAGCATGCATTACTTCAAAAACGTTCAGAAATTATATAAAAAAAAACTAGTTTTTTAAACTGAAAGTAAGGAGCGACATTAAACTTAAAACGAACAGAAATTAATCCATATATGAAATGGGTTGTCCCCTCCGCAATCCCTCCCTCTTTACGCTAAAATTTGACTCTTTGCCACAATTCTACTTTTTAAAACAATTAAAAGCTTTAGCGTAAAGAGCAAGGGATTGCGGAGGGGACAACCCATTTCATATATGGAGTAATTTCTGTTCGTTTTAAGTTTTAATGTCGCTCCTTACTTTCAGTTTAAAAAACTAGTTTTTTTATATAATTGATGGTAAGAACAACTTGGTTCCCGATTGTAAGACATGTAGGGGAGTTGTAAGTAATACTCAGCTGTTACGCTACAATGATCTTCAGCGACCAGGGGTAACTTTTGCTAGTTGGTGTACCCATTATTTGTTTCCGGTAAACTTGATGTATATCACGGGAGAGGGACTTGTAAGTAAGAATCGGTTGCTAGAGGAGGCTCATGAAGGGCTACAAATTTGTGCAAATTGGTACACATTTATGGTCTTTTGATCCTGAAAAGTTACAGATAGTTTTATAATACCAAGATTATATAAGTTAACGTTCCAAGTTTCCATCCGTCACGATGTCTACGATTGAAAAGGATAAAGTTCAACTGGCTGCAAACTCAACTTAGTCCCTTCTTCCGATATTCTTTTGCTGTTGTTTTTTTAACGCTGAAGAATTTGATCATGTGATTACTGATTGTGTTCTGCTTTGAATATGCCGTTTTGAATCCTTTGATAGTTTTGACAATTTCAGCATTTAACCGATAGCGAAGAAGCAAAACCAAAGTATTGCTCTTGCAACACTTTAATCGGCGAAGCCGGACAAAGGTTGCCGCAACACTTCACGTTGCCCAGGCAACGTAGGTCTAGTTTTTTTTTTCCAGGGGTCATTGCATCGACCAAGTAGTCCTAGAATCTCGCAAGGGGGCTTATTCTAACGGAAATGAAAAGTTCTAGTGCCCTTTTCAAGTGAACAAAAATATTGGAGGGCATCTAGGCCCCCTCCCACGCTAATTTTTTCCCAAAGTCAACGGATCAAAATTTTGAGATAGCCATTTTATTCAGCATAGTCGAAAAACATGATAACTATGTCTTTGGGGATGACTTACTCCCCCGTCTCCGAGGGAGGGGCTACAAGTTACAAACTTTGACCAGTGTTTACATACAGTAATGGTTAATGTCAAGTGTAGAGACGTTTTTAGGGGGATTTTTTGGTTAGAGGGGGGGATGAGAGGAGGGGCTATATGGGAGGATCGTTCCTTGGAGGAATATGTCATGGGGGAAGAGAAATTCAATGAAGGGGGTGCAGAATTTTTTAGAATTATTATAAAAAAATGAAAAAATAAATATGAAAAAGCTTTTCAATTGAAAGTAAGGAGCGGCATTAAGACTTAAAACGAACAGATATTATTACCCTTAAGAGGGGTTCTTCTCCTGCTAAATACTTCGCTCTTTTCGCTAAAGTATTTTTAGTAATTTCAACTATTTATTCTACAGCCTTTCTGATTCAGGGATCATTCTTAAATAATTGGGACAAAATTTAAGCTTTAGCGTAAAGAGCAAATTATTAACAAGGGGACAAACCCCCTCATATACATGATAAAATATAAGAATATAGAAGTTCGTTACGTAAGTTTATTCTTAAGTTACGTATATTTTTTGCTAATAAAAACTTTCGCTAAAAATCATAAGTTCTATTTGCCTTCTTAAGTAACCGAAAAATTGGAGGGCAACTAGGACTCCTCCCCCACCCTTTTTTCTAAAAATCGTCTGATCAAAACTAAGAGAAAGCCATTTAGTCAAAAAATGAATTAATGCGTAAATTTCATTTTAATAATTTATGTGCGGAGAGCCAAAATCAAACAGGCATTAATTCAAAAACGTTCAGAAATTAAATTAAAAAAAAAAAACTAGTTTTTTTTTAACTGAAAGTAAGGAGTGACATTAAGACTTAAAACGAGCAGAAATTACTCCGTATATGAAAGGGGTTGTTACATTCTCAACACCCCGCTCTTTACGCTAAAGTTTTTACTGTTTAATAAAGTAGGATTGAGAGAAAGATTCAAACTTTAGCGTAAAGAGGGGGGTGTTGAGAAGGGAACAGACCCTTTCATATACGGAGTAATTTCTGCTCGTTTTAAGTCTTAATGTCACTCCTTACTTTCAGTTAAAAAAAACTATTTTTTTTCTAATTTAATTGAACCAAAAGAAGCGGACAACATATATAGGCTACATAGAATACTGATATTCAGAAGAAAGAAAAATATTAACATCAAATGAGGAAAAAAACGAAAAAAGAAAAAAACACAATACAATAATTTCAGTGACCCATTAAAAAAAAAATAACAATGTCCCAACAGTGACTTCCTTGCTGAAAACCCAGCCGGAACAAATTGTATACGATACTGATAACAGCTGAGATCATCGATACAGAAATTCAACATCAAATAACTCTCTGCAAGGCTTTAGGGCTGGAAACCTGGGGGGGGGGACAGAAATACAGAATAATTATATTTTGAATATTTAGTGCAATTTGAGCATTGTTTGACTTGACTCAAGACCTATCATTAATTCAGCCAATTTTAAACTGTTTTCTAGCAAAGCTTTGACTCGAGCCAAAAATTCCTGACTCAACCACGTTGAGTCAAACCAGGCAAGCATAGGTCCAAAGCTTGGCTGAGGACAGTTGGCTATACAAAATGTAATTGAAATATCAAATATGGTTTTGACAGGTTCGAACCTCTTCTTCACTTTTGTTCACATCACAATTCTTATGACAAGTCATTAAATTACTTTTAACAATCGCATCTGACCAGAGTTTTTTTTATGATGTCTGTATTAAATTTGATAATTTCCAGATTAAACTGCTGTTTTACTAATCAAAGTCCAGAATATAGATATAGCTGAGGATTCAGACCCTTAAGCCCCTACCCTCCTGGCTACGGCCTTGGCCTGGAATAAGACGTCTGTTTTTGTCAGTAGAAAATTTTACAGCGGGCTTTTATTTATAGTCGTAGGGGTGCACTGGGGGTTATCCATCAAGGATTACTTGAAGACCCTACGAAATACTTATAAAAAACGTCGAAAAAGCAAATATTTAGCAGCAAACCACTCATCTATAAACTTCTAATCCATCAAAAACTTGCATTTGGTACATTTTGGCTTTTATTTATAGTCGTAGGGGTGCACTGGTGGAATCCATCAAGGATTACTTGAAGACCCTACGTTATACTTATAAAAAACGTCGAAAAAGCAAATATTTAGCAGCAAACCACTCATCCATAAACTTCTAATCCATCAAAAACTTGCATTTGGTACACCTATATCTCAGGAACACCTGCATAGGAATGAGGAATTCCTAGGAATTCTCTCATTAGTCTTCTTAACAATAATTTTCATACCTATTCTGTTATCCTGAACTCGCAAAGCCTCTAATAGTTCATTCATTTTGCTCACACTTTCAACTAGGATACTTAAATGATCAGTATAATCTAAGTCTAAGAAAGTATTTCCTCTCCACATGAATCCGTGCTCTCGCATTACCTTTTTTATGCTCCTTAAGACAAAATCCATCAAAATAATGAATACAAGTGGGATAGTCAACAACCCTACTTAACTCCTGACTTAATATGGAACCAGCCACTAAACTCATTTCCTACCACTTTTCCTAAGCACTGTTATTATCATACTTAGCACTAATCACTTTAGTGTATTTGTCTGTTATCAAACAGTTCGTGGTAACGAACTGAAGGAGCGACCCGGCTCAATAGTAAACGAAACTCTAAATAACGGAATTTTGATGCTAAGATATACATCAAAAGAATCGGATTATCATGCTGATTTTAAATATATAAGTTTCACCAAATTTGGTCTTTGTCATCAAAAGTTCCGAGCCTGAGAAAATTTGTCTTATTTTAGAAAATAGGGAAAAACTTCCCCTAAAAGTCACACAATCTTAACGAAAATCAGACCATCGCATTCGGCGCATCAGAGAACCCTGTAGTAAAATTTTCTGATCCTAGAATGTTGCAAGAGAGCTCATTCTAACGGAAATGAAAAGTTCTAGTGCCCTGTTTAAGTGACCAAAAAAATTGGAGGGCACCTAGGCCCCCTCCCACACTCATTTTTTCTCCAAAGTCAACAGATAAAAATTTTGAGATAGCCATTTTGTTCCGCATAGTCAAAAACCATAATAACTATGTCTTTGGGAATTACTTACTCCCCCACAGTCCCTGGGGGAGGGGCTGCAAGTTACAAACTTCGACCAGTGTTTACATATAATAATGGTTATTGGGAAGTGTACAGTCGTTTTCAGGGGAATTTTTTTTGGTTTTGGGGGTGGGGTTGAGGGGAGGGGGCTAGGTGGGAGGATCTTTCCCTGGAGAAATATGTCATGGGGGAACAGAAATTCAATGAAAAGGGTCAGGATTTTCTAAAATTACTATAAGAAAACAATGAAAAACTAACATGGAAAAGTTTTTTCAATTGAAAGCAAGGAGTAGCATTGAAACTTAAACAGAGATTATCACGCATATGAGGGGTTCTAAAAATACTTTAGCATAAAGAGCGAGGTATTTAGGAGGAGATAAATACCTCGCTCTTTATGCTATAGTATTTTTAGTAATTTCAAATATTTATTCTACGGCCTTTCTGATTCAGGGGTCATTCTTAAAGAATTAGGACAAAACTTACGATTTAGTGTAAAGAACAAGGTATTAACGAGGGTACAAACCCCCTCATATACATAATAAAAATTTAAGAATATAAAAGTTTGTTACGTAAGTTAATTCTTAAGTTATGTTTATTTTTTACTAATAAAAAAATTCATTAAAAATTAAAATTTATAGTTGCCTTTTTGTGTAACCGAAAAATTGCATGGCAACTAGGCCTCCTTCTCCATCCCTTATTTCTCAAAATCGTCTGGTCAGAACTAAGAGAAAGCCATTTAACCAAAAAAGGAATTAAAATGTAAATTTGATTTTAATAATTTATCGGTGGAGAGCCAAAATCAAGCATGCATTACTTCAAAAACGTTCAGAAATTATATAAAAAAAACTAGTTTTTCTAACTGAAAGTAAGGAGCGACATTAAAACTTAAAACAAACAGAAATTACTCCGTATATGAAATGGGTTGTCCCCTCCGCAATCCTTCACTCTTTACGCTTAAGTTTGACTCTTTACCACAATTCTGCTTTTTAAAACAATTAAAAGCTTTAGCATAAACAGCGAGGGATTGTGGAGGGGACAACCCATTTCATATACGGAGTAATTTCTGTTTGTTTTAAGTTTTAATGTCGCTCCTTACTTTCAGTTAGAAAAACTAGTTTTTTTTATGTAATACCAACAAAGATAAGATCTTTTTTTAAAGCTCTTTTATCAAAGAATCAAAAATTTGGTAATAATCTATGAAGCTTGGGGACTATTGGTGTTTGATATCTCAGGCACTTCTCAATTATTAACCTAAGAGTGACAAATTGTTGGACAAATCTTCTAAAACCGCACTGTTCTTCTCTTATATATTAGTCTATATCATCTCTCAGTCTAAAGAGTATCATAGTACCAAGTAATTTGCTACCTACAGAGACCAGGCTAATGCCTTGATAATTACCAAACTCACTCTTATCACCTATCTAATAGAGTGGTTTAGTCAAGTTTTCCGTAAAATCGCTAGGAACTTCCCCTTTTTTTAAAATCGTATTCATAATCTTCAGTAACTTATTTCTACCCTCAGAGCCACGATATTTATGGAACTCATTTACCACACTAACTGTACCTGGGGCTTTACTATTTTTAATCCTTTTAGTACTCTCGCTAATTCTTCCTCACAAAACAAATCATCCTTCCCATCCAAGGTATAACGAACCTTTTCATTTTCCTCTATATCTTTTCCTGCAACTCTATCTCGGCTTAGCATATTCTCGGTATGTTCTGCCATCTCTCTTTAGTTCTTTCCTTATCACTAATTGTGGCCCCCGCTTCTATCTTTAACGGAGTAACTTCTCTTTCTCAATTTACTACAAGCCATTAAAATATTTTACTATTATACTATCTAGCTGCATCTTCCAGATCCTCGGAAATCTGATCCATGGCCTTCACTTGACACCTTCTTAGTTCATATTTTAATGCTTTCTCGACTTTCTTTACATTTCTCTTCTTTTCATATGATCCATCACTCAGATAATTCCTGTACAAGCCCCTTCTCCTCTCATTTAAACACAAAGCTTTTGCACTAATATTCCTGGTTGTGTTCCATACTTTCTTCCCCTAGACGCCAACAGTGACTTCACACATTATTTTCCTGAAATTACTCCATCCATCTTCTACATTATAAGATTTTAAGCTGTTCAATTTAGTGTTCAACTGTTACTGGAAATTTTCTCTCAAATTCTCAACCTGGTGTGTACATACATTATAAACTCCCGGGAGGTAGCTACCCCTCCGAAATTTCAGCTTTAAATTAACCCTAGACACTACTAGATTGTGATCTTTACTTTTAATATCAATAACAGCACTCCTATATACCCTAGTATCTTCCATTGATCCTGCCAGTATTTGGTTTACAATATCATAATTAATAAGGATTTCTGTCTTTTCATCACGTGGGCACCATGTTAGCTTATGGGTCATTTTATGACCAAACACTGTTTTTTTTATAACTAGATGTTTATATTTGCATCAGTCATAATTGCATCAGGCTGTAGTCATTACTGTTTTCTTTTCCCACATCAAATTTTCCTAGGCTAAGATACCATCTATCGCTATTTCTACACAACTGGGCGTATAAATCTCTTGCTTAAACAACATATTTCTACCTAGGAACCTGTCTTTTTGCTCCTCTAGTTGTAAGAAAATTCATCTGAGTCATAATTCATCTGAGTCATAGTCTATAACTGATATCCTGCACTTTTTAGTGATAACGTCAGTGACTAGTATTCTGAAATTAATACCTTCCAAGCCTAAACAAGACATAGCAGCTTCCTCAATTCATCATGAGCCTTACTCCCTGTCTTTGTACCCCATTTTACCTACCTGAGCAATTATATTCTATATCACCTGATTTCATGTTTCCTACCCCTAGAATATGAGTTTTTGAAACTCCTAATATGTCCAGTTGAATCGTCTGAATTCTTAAGTTAAAATGTTGATAATATAGTTATTTTTTAACTTTACAACATTCAAAGCTCCAATTTTCACATTCTTTAAATCATTGCGATTATTTTGGCCTCGGAAAAGTAATGGTCCCGGATATCAGTGCAAGGCAGGGACCAACACATCTTCTCAAGTCTACACCGAAGCGCTTAAGCTGGCTTGGCCAAATGTATTATTTTTATTTCATTTTTTCCAAGGCATTTCTTATGGAAGAAGTTTTCGTAAAAAATTCACAAGGAGCTTATTCGATTGTAGTTCTAGTGCCCCGCAACCCTCGGAGCAAGGGCTATTAGCTATGTCCATAATACTACCGCTGCTACTGTTAGTACTCCTGGTAATACTACAACTATTATTGCTAGTACTTCTACTACAGCCACTATGACTATGACTAAGGCTAAGGGCATGACGGTGAAAACTTCAGGGAATATTAAGGGGGAAGCTGAACTAAATCACAACACACTGTGTGCATTTAGGTTTTCTAACGGGCTAGTTGAATCAGAAATGGCTTGGAGTATTAGATTGAAACTTACTGAGATTGTTATTTGGGATCTTAAACTAACCAAAAAATAATATCTGTATGCCACTACTACTACTACTATTGCCTCTGCTACTATTTTTACTACCGAAGCTTGGGCTATTAAAGAGAAAATTTTAGGGAATGCTGAGAAGATGTTGAGCTAAATCAAAACACACTATGTAAATGTAGGCTGTCGAAAGGACCCATCAGCATTTTCTTAGGAACTGCTTAGGGTATTAAGTTGAAACGTCCAGCGTATGCTGAGGGGGGTATTAAAAAAAAACAATAGGTATTCTGTGCATTTTGCTGTCAATGCTGCTACTGCTGGTACAACTATTCTTACTGCTGAAGCTAACGGTTTTAAGGGAGGAACTGTCTGGGAAGGTTCATTGGATTATGAACTAAATCAAAAGACCCTATATGCATGTAACTTTTCAAAAATGTCTTTCAGCAGTATCTCAGGAACAGCTTAGAGTATTAATTTGAAACTGTCAATGTATGTGGAGAAGAGGTTTGAACTAACCAAAAGGTACTAAGAGCATACTTATTCATTGGTACATACTTATAGTATGAGAAATAAAATACACATAGCTTGAAATAAAGCTTGTTTTCCGTAAATTGCAAATTGTGTCCTAGTCCTTAAAAGGCGTGGGAGGTGTCAACCCAACTGTCTTTAAATTCCTACTTGTTTTGATATTGACTTCGTTACTTATTTTGATGTCTCTTCGTTTTTGGTTTCAGTTATTTATTGAGGATAATTTATGCTAGTTTTACGCCTGTAAAACTATTTGACTCTATTTTTCCTCATATTTGGTTTAATGCAGCTGTTTACCTTTCTTTGAAAATTTTTTTTTTGATTTTTTTTTTTCAAACTAAATTGTAAGAATAAAGAAAATACCTTATAGGCATTGTCAAATAACATTCTTGTAATTCTTATAACTGAAACAGAAGATAAATTTTGGTAACAAAAGAACAGATATTTTCTTTCTTTTAGGATTTATTACTCCATGCAAACAAAGTCAAATAAAAAACAAATTTAAACATTAGTAGAGCTCTTACAATAACTGAATTTAAAATTGAATTGTTCACATAAAACAATAAAACGACCCAAGATCTGAAAACGAACAAAAAGTTACCCTTTTAGAAGGGACAGGGCAGCTTCTATCCCCTCAGTCCCCTGCTTTTCCTTTTTTTTGTCAGTTTTCTACAAGTTGGTCTTTTTATTTCAATTAATTTGATTTGAAAATAAAACAAAATTAAAATTCCGATACTTTC